>NC_143481.1:48740195-49042695 GCF_027475165.1 Benincasa hispida | reverse complement strand
CAACTTACTCAGTATTCAGGTCATGTTACCTATGGTCATTCTAGTGAAATGTAAGTCTCAATTATGAAAGACGTTATAAAATGAGCCTAGACATTTCGTGATCTGGTCTTATACAAACCCCTTGTTTGTATAGAATGTCCCCGCTCACATGTCTCCACATGAATGATCAGGATCAGATCATTTATAGTACTTTACAACAATTGTAACATCTACATAGCGGGTCATACTCGTAGTGTCACCAAGACAGGGTATCTAGCCTTATCCATCTGCTACAGACCATTTAGGTTATCACTTAAAACATGATCCACCCATATGTCTCTACATACATGTTTAAGCTACAAGATAACATTGGATATTAGTTTATTGGTTTGTGGTTAATGCAACTCAAATTGAAATAAAATATCATATATTTTATTAAATAAATAAGATGTTTGTACAATACAATTACAAACTATAGACCTTACGAGATTTAAGGCACCAACCCCAACAGTACACACATACACACAAATTCAATGGTTGAAATGCAGATTTTGTTAAGAATTCTATGAATGTACGTTGATTTAATGGATTGGTATTGTTAGATTTGGTCTATAAGGATTTGAAAAATGTGAACCTGGGACCAGGTTTGTACATTAAAATAATAGATATTTGCTAAAGCTATCGTTGTTTAATGGATTAGAAGTTAGCTAAAGCTACAGCAGGGGTTTAAAGCTGATGCAAGGTTAATCAATTTATCACTAAAAAACTTAACCAGTCCTTTCAAGTATCCACTCTCTTGATCTGTATTGCATTTATGTGATTGATGTAGAGATGACCCATTGATTCCAAAAGAACATAGTGAGGCTCAAAACACCAATAATTTCTTTTTCATTGATTCACTATTTATGCAAATGGAAGAAGGAATAGAATGTTTTGTTATTTCGAACAAGTTTTTTGTTTCAGGAATTAATGTGCTTCAATCTTAGATGGAAAATGACCTTCATTCTTTTAGTTGTTTTTGTGAAGGTCTCTTTCATATTTCTCTATCTTCCTTTCACTCTCAAAGTTAATTTTTTTTTTATGTATATGGTGGATTAAATAATAATGTTGGAAAATTTGTACGGATGATTTATTTTTTGGGTCTAAAATGTCAAATAACCCATTTTTAAAAAATAATGTCAATTGACCATCTACTGACATCATCGTCATACCCAATTACATAAATTGCTCTTACCTCTTCGTCTTCTTACCTTTTTACTGAAAATCAACCAAAACTAAAACTCTTCATTCAAATTTTCCAAGGCTAACAGTTTCATATCGCTCATAAACTAAAAACTCTTTAGAATCCATCATTTCGGCTTGCAAATGATTCCACTGCCGTCGAAAAATCGAATCTGATCGGTAAATCTTTCAATTTGTGCCTATGTCTTAAACTGATCGGTAATGGGGCTTTGTGGATCGTTCTGGTTTAGAAATACTGTGAACCTATAGATTTTTTTTTTTTTTTTTTTTCAATGTGTTCTGTGGTTGAAGATGAGTAGAAAAAATTTGTGAGCAAGATAAGTGAGAGTGAAATCGGTAGAGCGATACTAGAGAAAGCCACACCAGAAAGGGTGGGTTGTTCTGGGGTTTAGAAATACTGTCAACCTATGGTTTTTTTTTTCTTGTTTTCGATGTGTTCTATGGTTGAAGACGAGTAAAAAGAGAGAATGTGAGCGAGATAAGTGAGAGCTACTAGAAAGAGCGACACCAGAAAGAGCGATATCGGAGAGAGCGACACCAGAGAGAGCGATTCCGGAGAGAGCGACACCAAAGAGAATGATTCCAAAGAGAGCGACACCAGGGAAAGCGAATCTAGTGAGATTTAAACAGAATGTTTCTTTACAAATTTTTTTTTCTGAAGGAGTTTACTGATTGAATCTTTATTTCATGCAGGAGTGATTTAAAATGGCAACACGTTTCAAAATACCCGTAGCCGACCGATTTTCGGTCAAGTAACAAGCTTGGCCCACATTTCTAATGCAAACAAGATTGTGAATGAGCTTCCCCCAAGGCAGTTAGACATGTTCAAGAGAACAGTTTTTGGGCGATTTGTAGACATTGACATGGTGTTTAATAGCCCAATTATTCATCATATGTTGCTGAGAGAAGTGAAGAGGACGAAATCTGACTCAATGTCATTCTCTATTTGTGGAAAGATCGTCACTTTTTCGAAGGATGATTTTTTGTTGATGACTGGTTTGTGGCAATCCCCAACACGAGTTAATCAGAATGAGCAGTCCTCATATGAACTTGCAATCAAGTATTTTGGTAAACGAGTGATGAAGGACACCTTACATGTCCGTCTACTTGAAGAAAAATACAAGGAGTTGGAGTTTGAAAATGATGAGGATGCTGTGAAGATCACAGTAGTCTACTATACTGAGGTTGCAATGATGGGAAAGAACAAACAGAAAAATGCAATGGACCTCAAACATTTTAAGGACGTTCAAAACTTAGAGTACTACAACAGTCTTGGGTACCATTATTTGGGTGAGGACACTAGATGCCCTAAAGACTGCGTTGAATGATAAGAGCAGTCTATACAAGACGAAGGTGAAAGGAAATAAAAATTACATTGTGAAGTACTCTTTGCATGGATTTCCACAAGCATTCCAGGTAAATTTTCTTAACATAATAATCGTGTTGTTTAATTTAACATTACTATCGTTCTTAGTATATGTTAAATTTTATTTACGTATGGACGCGAGATCCTAGCTGCATCGATAGCTGGGAACATTATGGAGCGAAGGAGTAAGGTGGCTTTGCCCCACATATTACAATGGTCATGCTCCCACTCATTGTCCTTCAAAGTACTCGAGAGAGAGATTTTCGAGTCTAACAATGTACACTTACTCTATGCATAATATGTTTATCTGATTGTTAAATTGACACTAACCAGTTTACTGGGTTGTTAATGCAGATAAAGGTTAAATAGGGTACGACCATGACAGACGTTGAGAGGGAGTTTCGGGTTACCCTAGTGGACAGATGACCTATATTTGATCTAGGTGTGGATGATGATAGTGCTGAAAGTGGCAATGGGTCGACTAGTGATGGAGGTAATTCTGAAAGTGAAAGTGACAGTGATGATCATTGTGGAGATGACAATGATGAATGTGGAAGGGTGGAGGGAGGGGATGAACATGAGCATTCTGAGCACGAGGATGTTAAATGTGGAAGGGTGGAAGGAAGGACATACACACCTAGTGATGATATGTTCCATGATGTGGCGGAGGACGTACGCGATAAGGACGAGTTGAACCCACCTGATGTCCATCTTGCAGACTCCCATAGAGAGCGATCTATGGATGGGGAGTGTCATGAGTGTGCTGCCCGCATAGAGGGAGCCAATCCCGACGATTCTATTTATTCGTACCTACAGACCATTGACAGCTCACTATCGAGGTTGGATGTCATATATCGAGTTTAGATAGTCGTGTATCCAATATGGAGGAAAATATGACAGACATGAAAGGAAAATTGTCGGTCATCCTATCACTGTTGCAGTCTATGTGCAAGGTTTGCATTTACTATCATTTTATGTCTTTACTTGTTTAGTTTTTTCGTGTTCGTGAACTCATCATTTTACTTTACTAATTGAAAGGTTCCACGGTGAATAAGGAGACGACAAAGTCACCCATCCCATCTCGGGATCCCAATAATGCGACTGCTTCTGATACTCCCATCTCCCCTGTAGAGCCTCAAAATACCACCACTTCACCAACTCCCATCCCCCTTCTAGAGCCCAATACCACCACAACATCACAAACTGACGTCGAACCTATAAAGGTTGACGTCCTACAAACAGAGCACGACATGTCTACCTTACTCACCATGCCATATACAGAGGCCGATATGTCTGACATCCCAGAGGCCGACACTTCTGGGATTGTTACGACCACAGAAGGAGTTACACTAGTGAGTAATTTATTGATCAGTAATCTTTGTTTATATTTTTATATTTCTTGATGAGTAACCTTTTGTTATCTGTTTATGTAGGAATCTCAAAGAACTAGTCGTAAGAGGAAAGTTGTTGATAAATATACACCTCCAGTTCAAGTAAAGAAGAAAAGTGTGGTTAAGCATCCTCTCCTAGGTGTAGCTACGTCACTATCCAGAGCGATTGTCGCATACAACGTAGCACATGATGTTCCACACAATATCATTACAGAAATGATGGGTTGGATCTCAGACGAGAATACCGACAACGAGGTTCAAGAGAACTCTTTTAAACCACTCGCCAAGCAATTCTTCAAGGAATTGATTTCCCCGAGTTCGTGGGTCGAGTGCGATATAAGTTTCCTAGTCTTGACTTCTTTACAGTTGGATATCTTGTACTTTTACTGACATAGTAATTTTTTGTGTAGACCATAAATACTTTATTTTATTTTATGAAAGAAAGATTTGATACCCAGCCTGACATGTGCATGCACAAGCTCACCATCTTGCCAATTGGTGTAACGGTAAATTTTGATATATTTTGTTGTGTCATTTTACTATGGTATATTTCGTTACTTAACTTCTCATTTTATTTGGCAGAGTCACCTTAATGCTCGTGGCAGGGTATTTAAACAAATAAAGAATAAGACACTTCTGAAAGCTGCCCTAGCATGGGAGGATGAAGACACGTACAAGGACTACATTTCCGGTAAATTCGATGTCAAATGGGCAGATGTGGATTTTGTTTATATGGCAACGAATATCACTGGGCACTGGATGGTCCTTGCAATGGACATTAGCAGAGGCCACATATTCGTGTTCAATTCACTTCCATCATACACACCAATGACAAAGCTGGTGAATTGGCTAGAGCCATTGACTGTCACAGTACCATCCCTACTTCACTCCTGTGACGTGGATTGTTCAAAGTCGGAACTATCCACAACCCGTTGAAAAATATCACGACCTATGAACGTCGACATACAGCACGGGTTGTTTGATTGTAGCATCTTTGCAATAAAATTACTAGAACACCCGGTGACTGGTGTTGATCCGTTCGTAATCACAAAGAAGAAGATGAGTGAATATAGGATGTAGTTAGCGTGTCAATTATGGACGAACACTCTATATTTTTTTATGTATATAGAACATGTATTTTTTATTGTATGTATGTAAAAACATGTATTTTTTATGTATGTAAAACATGTATTTTTTATGTATGTAAAACATGTATAGAATAATTTTATCAAAGTTCAAAGTTCAAAGTTCAATATTATACATTTTATCAAAACATGTATAATTGAGCTACTGCTCTTTTCATTATATCTCAAAGTTCAAGGTCTAAAGTTCAAACATTGAGAGAGCAAGATTTTAAGAGAGAGTGAAATTTTGAGAGAGAGCGAGATTGAGAGAGTATGAAGTTGTTTTTTGTTACAACTATGAAGATTGAGAGAGTATGAAGATGGAGAGAGCGAGATTGAGAGAGTATGAAGATTGCTATTATAGAAATACTCTAGCTTGTTATTGTTTTTTTTTTTGTTTACAAGATGAAAGTATGAAGTATGAAGTGTTACAAGTATGAAGTATGAAAAAGTATAAAGTATGAAGTGTTACAAGTATGAAGTATGAAAAAGTATGAAGTATGTTACAAGTATGTTACAAGTATGTTACAAGTATGAAAAAGTATGAAGTATGTTACAAGTATGACGTATGAAAAACTTATCAATGGTATTTACAACAAATGAAATGTTACAAGTTAGTTATAAACTAAACTAGATGAGAGGTGTTTGTGTCACGGTTTCTAGCATTTTCAGTACATCGCACGGCTTTATATTCAAGCTTATATTTAACTTTCAGTATAAGATCAAACTCTGAAGAACTGACATTTGTAACTCTGTAAATGTGAGATTTAAGTTCTTCATACTTCAATGAAACAGGCACAATGATTCTTGTTAACTGTCCTCCAATATACAAACTTTCATTCTCATCCCAATCACCTACATATCGAATAAGTAGACACTTTTCTGTCATCCTACATGTTGGGTTTTATGTCCTAAAACTCATGGTATATAAACAATGGAGCTTATTCTGATAATTCAATAAAGGTGTTATTGAATAGAAATCCAATAAATCTAAAAGTCCCTTGACTATTGGATGAGTACTTGAACTTTATATGGAAACATAAAGGTGGATCAGGTTCGAGTAATAGTCAAAATGATCTATAGTACATGGATAAAATTGGGTACCTTATTCTAGTAACACTATTGGATACGGCCTGCTCTGTAGTTGTTACAAGGAGTTGTAAAGTGCTACAAACGAAGTGATCCTAATTCGTTCATGTTGTACATGAGGAGTGGGGGTGTCCTTGTGCAAAAGAGTTTGTACAAGATCGGACCACGAAATGAGTCACTCTTACTTTATAACGTTGTTTACTATTTAAGACTAACTATTTCAAAGCGATGACCTAGGTAATTTGACCTTAATCCTGAGCTAACTATGAACTCCTGTTTATTTGGGATTGCCCTCAGATTTGCATAGGTGAGGGTTGGCTCAACAGCGCCAGCTCAATATGACTGCCATTTTAGGGATAAGACTGGATAGATAGCTAGGGACATAGGGTGCAAGAGGAAATTCACTCCTACCCACTTTAGGGATAGTAGAGAGGTTGTTCCCTTAAGTGCTGATTCTGGGGCTTGAACAAGGGACCTCGCCCTCTATGAGAAGGACTTGATTATGTGATTGGATCACAAAATAATTGTTCATTAAGGGATCAGTGGGGACTTAAGAAACAAGAGGTAATTTCAGGGGGTAAAACAGAGATTTAACCCAACCATTATTACGAACAACCTGTGAAGGGTTAACTTACTAATCATGGTTATATCGAGTAGACATAATATATCTACAGTGAGGGGAGTTCAACTATGGGTTTTAGTGGAGTGACCCATTAGTTAACGAATGGGGGTGAGATTGGTCTAATGAGTTTAGCCGATTAATTTCGGAGCACATGATCTGTAGATCCATAAGGTCCCCCTACTTGCTCGAAAATGGATTAGCTCTAGAGTAGCGTGATAAATTAATTTGAAACGTTCAAATTAGAATCAAATGAAATTGGAGAAAATATATTTAAATATGATTTAAATATATGAAGATGAATTTGTGTAAAAATTAATTTGATATTAGATTTTAAATTAATTATAATTATTTAAATTGTTTAAATAATTATTTATTAATTTTATTAGAAAATTAATTTATGAAATTAATTTGTAAAATTAATAAATTTTTATTTTAGAAATAAAATATGTTTTTAAAAATCAAAATAGATTTTGAAAATTGAAAAATTACACAAACTTGAAAAAATAGGCTTTTTAAGTCATCTTCAAAGTAGCTTAAAGGAACCCATCTTCTCCTTTGGTTTACTCCAAGCATGAGTTGCATCTCATACAACACATCTCTTTGCATGATAGTCTGCAATATATTGAAGAGATTGGAGTGAAGAAAAGAGGATGAACCGATTGAATTTTTGCTGAAAAATTCGGATGAAAAATGTGTTCTTCAATGGGTTCTGTTCAGTGAGTTTTCTCCATATTCCCTTTGATTCCAGCTTATTTTGAGTCCCACAACTCATCTAGAGCATTAAGAGGATAGTAGGGAAGATCTTGTGGTGGTCTACACATAGATTTAAAGGATTTTGCAGCTGGAAATGGAGATTTCATTGGTTCGGCCAAGGTATGTTCATGAAACCCATTATGCTCTGTTTTTAGCATGTTTCTTTTCAACCAAAATTAATGAATTAGAATGCATTTGGATCCTGACTTCTTCCGCTGCATGATGGTGTCGATTCAACACTACAAAGAAGAGAACATTTGTTATTAAGTTGTACAAGCAATTGAAGTGTACTCTCGCTCTCTCTTAATCTCACTCTATCTCTTAATCTCGCTCTCACTTAATCTCGTTCTCTCTCGTAATCTCACTCTCTCTCATAATCTCACTCTCTCTTTTACTCTTGCTCTCTCTCTTACTCTTGCTCTCTTTCTTACTCTTGCTCTTTCTCACTCTCGTTCTATCTCTCGCTCTCTCTCTCCCAATACAAAATTTCGTAATACTACCTTTCCAGAAATAACACAGTAAAAATAATTAAACAGACTTAAAATAATGAAACACCTTTCTGAAAAACCTGTTCTGTTCTGAAAAAACCTCGTCTTGAAATCCCTGTTCGAAAAATCTCCGTTCAACAAAACACCGTCGAACACCAGAGAAGTAATCACCATTGAAATGGAGTTTAGAGTTTAAAGAAATCACCATTGTATTGTGTTTAGGTATTATTGATTTAGGGCTCCATCGTGAAAATTGTCAAATCATTCGTACACTGACGAACAATCACATCAAACCAGGGAATTTCAAGCGAGAGCGAGAGTGTTTAATCAAACGAGAGCGAGACTTACCTCATGAGGCTGTTGTAAGGGAAATTTATGTAATTTGTATGGCGATAATATCAGCAGAGGGTCAATTAACATTATTTTTAAAAAATTGGTCATTTGACATTTTGGACCCAAAAAATGGGTCATCTGTACAAATTTTCCAATAATGTTGAATGATGTGGTAGTTTGAAGCAATTATTATTGGATCATCTTCTTCTTGCAGGTATGTAGAATTTAAAACTTTGATCAATACCCCATTTGTTATTTGATTATTTCAATACTCTTCTTTGGACTATATTAATGTTTAGAATAATGGTAATGTTTGGTTAGACAGATCTATGGTGTGTTGAAATAAGCATTGAATTTTATTATATTTAGATCTCTTTTGCTTTTTTTCTTTCTTTTTTTTTTTTCGTGATCAATTGGAGCCACTTACTTTGAATTAGATAATTTGTCACTTTCATTAGCTATTATTAGTTAATAATTACCCATTAACTATACTATCCTGCAGTCACGATAATCATAGCTTATAATTACTTATTGTTTATGATTTCTATTGAGTTGTCATGATGTATATATATATATTAGTTGTTGTAATGATTTCTATGGATCATTTTCCATTAAAAGTGTTGTTGATTTTCCTTACATGGTTTGTCGCTAAAGATGGAAATATTCAAACGAAATGTGTTGCCGACATGTCTTGTATCCGTTTGGTGTGCTTTTTAGTTGCTTGAAGTTCTAGTGTTGCTTTTAGAGGGCTTTTTAATTGCTTGAAGCTAAGCTCCAACTTATGAAAGAATTTGGTATCTTCTACGTTTTTAATAGTAAACATCCAATGCTTTTGTTTCTTCCACAGAACAAGAGCTAGTATAATATTGTCTTCACTCGGTTAGCGTCAGTGGAGCTACACACTGGAATTACCATTTTATGCATCCAGACAAAAATAAGCATCAAATTCAAAACCGTCCCTTCATCTAAGTTTCATTCTTCTTGTCAGACGTTATGAAATTAAGCTAAATGAGCAGATATGTGAAATTGCCCGCCCATAACTTTGGCCCTTGCCCTGTGCAACCCTCAACATGCTTGAAATTGCATTTTTCATAAGTGTTGATATACTAGTGATGCACTTAATATATGTAAAATATATTTTTGATGGCTAATGATATACTATGAGATATCAATTTTGTACTTAAAAAGAATTTTGAATAAGTATTGATATACTATTTAAGATATCAATTGTATAAATGATATATTATCAATGCACAACTTGTATACGAAATTTGACTAATGTGAGAAATATAAAGTATAATGAATATATTATTGGGACACAAATGAGGGCAAAATTGAATGATAATAATAATAATAACAACATTATTATTAATAATAATAATAATAATAATAATAATAATAATAATAATAATAATAATAATAATAATAATAATAACCTTGTTGCATTTACAAATCTAGAAGATGATGGCCAGATTTGCAACTATTCTCTTCTCTTTTATTTTTTTTTTCCAACCCAGGGTGATAGTACAATTTCATATCAATTGAGCTATACTTCTGTATGTACGTACGTGTATAGGTGGGTGGGAGGATCAACCCTCAAATCTCAAGGTTGATAATACAAGTTCATGTAGTTGAGCTATGCTCATCTGTGTGTATATAAAGAAAGAGAATAATACTTAAGTACATTCCGGGCATCACCCATTTTTTCCATCTCACTCCATTACACACATAGAAATATAATTAAAATATTTCAAAAAAATAAGAAGAATTTGCCATATGGCAAATTGTGATTGGACAATTTGGTGGGATGCACAAAAATAGGTGTTGTCAATGCACCAAGTATTTTTCATATATATATTTTAAATTAAACAATAGGCTAAATTATATTTTAAAAAATGCCTCTGAACTTTACAATTTATGTCAAAAATGCCCATGAAATTTCAAAAGTTTCAAAAATACCCTTAAACTTCCAAAATGAGTTCAAAAATACCCTTGTCATCAATTTTGGATAGAAATCATTAAATTTTTGTTTAAAAAAACCCTGAACTTTCAGAAGTTTCAAAAATACGCTTAAACTTTAAAAAAAATGTTTAAAAAAATACTCTTCCTGTTATATGAACATAAACTATTAATATCATCTTACCTTTATGTTTTCCATTTTTTTCTCACTTCTTGAATACACTCCTACTCCCTTTTTGTTAACTATTTGACACTTGTTTATCCAAAATAAATAAATAAATAAAATTACACATTTAATTAAGGTATATGAACTATAATAAAAAAGAAAGATAATAAATAAAGTACCAAATGATTTTAAGACTAATATATTTTAACAAAATTGTACGATAGTAATTGTGTGTTTATTCAACTATTTATTGTTTTGGTATATTTTTAGAAGGAGATTTTGATTTTGGAATTTTGTGAAAATTTATGGGATTCTCTGGAATTTTGGGTTTTAACTTAAAGCTTTGGTTTTTATTTAAGTTGTTGAGAAAATTGGTGTAAGCTAAAAATTGAAAAATTAAGAGAATGAGATTATATCTATGAAAAAATGAGGATATTTATATAATTTATTTTTAAATTGGTTTTTTTCTTAAGAAAACTTCAAACAAATTAATCACCTTATTAATGGTAGGATCATTTTTTTAACTTTTTGTTTTAATTTTTAAAGTTATTTTTCTCACGAGTAATTAACGGTTTCTGTTCAAATACTAATGGAATGGCAGAGGTACCTTTTAACATTTGTAAGAGTAAAAGTTGGTATTTTTTAAACAAAAGTTTAACAATTTCCATCCAAAACTAATCAAAAGGATATTTTTTAACTTTTTTTTTAATTTAATATTATTAAAATATTTTTTAAACTTTTGAAATTTCAACGATATTTTTGAAGCAAAATGTAAAGTTTGATGGACATGGTTTATAATTTAGCCAAAACAATATATCTGAAATTATTGGACGGATCCGTTTGTCGTTATCGCTATACACTCATACATACTCCCGAATACGAATCACCCACGTTGTTCCTTATGATTCGAATTTATCGTCTTCTTGCCTTTTACCAATTGGAAGAAAATCTCCCCTCCGGGCCCCTCCCATTTTCCCTCCGCACTGGGCGGAAATAATACCACACACGCCGTCCTCCGCCCCTATTCCGCCGGAAAATTGCGGACATTCTAATAAACTTCCGACCAAAAATGGTTATGTGGGTATTCGGATACGGCTCTCTTATTTGGAAAACTGGCTTCCCTTTTGACGAAAAATTACCCGGCTGTATCAAAGGCTACCGCCGTGTCTTCTATCAAGGTCCCCATTTCTCTCTGTATTTTTCGTTTCTTCTGTATATTTTCCACTCTGATTTGTGCGATTTTTTGTTACTAGGAAGTACTGATCATAGAGGAACTCCTGAGTTTCCTGGAAGAACTGTCACATTGGAGGCTGCGGAAGGGGAAGTTTGTGTGTGTTCTTTAAATTCCCACTTTGATTTTTCTGCTTAAACCCTCTTTTGGTAATGGACTGGGATTCTTGGAGTTTGATGTTATTGTTTTCAAACATCGAAAGAAGATGGGAGTATTCCCAATAATCTACACCTTTTGGATTTATCTGGAATGTTTTTAATTCGGAGTGTTTGACTGTCTGCTCATTTGAAAACCATTTCGTTTTTTGGTTTTTGATTTTTGAAATTTAAGTCCATAAATACTTCTTCTACCTCTAAATTTCTTATTTTGTTATATACTTTCTACCTACCAAAACGGCATTGGAAGGCCCAGCTTGTTGAATCATTGTAAGAAATTGAGATGAAATAGGCTTAATTTTCAAAAATCAAAGACGAAAGACCAACTAGTTACTAAAAGGGCTTAATAATGTGCATTGTGAGATAGTGTTATTCAGCTTTTCTGGGTTTAAAGTTCTTATATCCCACTACTGGAACTTTAGCTGCTACTGATTAGATTTTTTTTTTTTCCTTGTTCAAGTAAAACTGCCATAGAAAAATGATGGGTTATCTAATTATGGTTTGGCCTCTGTCTTTCTTTTGTGTTCTTCCATTTTTCATCTAATGAAAATTCTGCGTTGTGTGTTATGTGCTGGAGGCTTCATCTTTTTGGAAAAGTTGGAGAGCGTTAATATCTTTTCCCCTTTAATTACTGGAATACTTCATAGAATCAATGCAAGTTGCTCATCTTTTGGATGCGAAGTTGATGACTGGCCGATATGCTATACTTTACATTCTAGTTTATTTGGAGAAAATGAGCTTTGGAGTTTATGGAAGGCATTGTAAATATTTTAGGCACAAGATGAATAATATTTGGATTACTTGATACCCTTTCGACCCAGCTTAGAATTTGGTAGAGTTTGGGATGCTATGCTTGAAGATATTCTTCAAGTTCTCTTACAACTAGCCTTGGAGTGGGGGAAGCCTCCTCAAGAATTAGTGTGGTGGGTCATGAGCATAATTCAGGAAGAGGGATTCCTCGATACTCTAGTTAAAATAAAATAGAATAAAAAGTAGCCCTCACAAGGGATGGCTTGGGGTGGGCATGAGCGCCCCCAAATATAGGGGAGCAAAGCTCCAGCTCCCAGTTATCGAAAAAATAAAATAAAAAGTACTACCATGTTATGTTAATGTATTTTAAAAGGTATAAGGCGGCTTAAAGCCTTCTCCTCTCGAAGAGGTAAGGCATAAGCCTTGAGGTGGTATGGAGTGTTAGCCTCAAATAGTGAATTAAAAACATTTTACAAATCTTAAATTGGTATGAAGAAGTTTGCCAAATATGATGGTCATATAAAAGTGTAAAAAGAAAATTCATCCCCACAATTTTCACTTAATCAAAATTTTTAAAGGATATCTTTATTATCACTACTACTATTATTATTAATAGGATTGATTTATACTAAAAAATTTTGCTTTTAATGTTTTTAAAGTAGTTCTAGTTCAAATTATCACAACTTAACCTCTAATATTTTTTTAAGATTTAGGCAAGTCATAACTATTTTATTAATCATTAGACGACCCAGTGTATTTTCACAAAGACGTAAACCTTTGTTATGAGAGGTGTAAGCCTCTTATGGTTCAACAAAAATGTAAATCTCAATGCTAAAATTTAGAGTCTTGCTTCAAGGCAAGCCTCAAGGTTTAAGCCTCACTAGCTATAGACATTTTATGAGAAGTCTGCTTTGGATCCTCCTTTCAAATCAAAATTATCAAAGTTAAGCTAATTCATTCCCATTTTGTGGTCATAGTGGGGTGTTGCTTACAAGATCACCAAAAAGGAGGATAAAGAAACTGCACTAAATGTAAGTTATCTTTGAACTTTTGACTTTCTAGATGATTTCCTCTCTTTTTGACTGTGTCTGGCTCATGTTTATGTTATATAGTAGTTTTCATCTATGCTTGCATTTTCCACATGGCTAGATTGTATTATCAATCTATTCTTTTGTCATTGATCCATCTGCATTGATTATTCAATTGTTCACAAACTTCTTTTATGTACGGCAAAAACTAATTCTTGATTATGTTTATTCTGTTGTTGTCACATGTTCCCTTAGCATTTGGAAGTGAGGGAGAAACAATATGATAGAAAAGAATATGTGGATTTTTTCACCGTAAGTCTCAATTCTTCCAAGTCCAAAGCATCTTTATCATTCTTGGTTTACTTGCTCCTGTTAGCGACCTTGTTGAAAGCTACTTAATTTTTCAGGATCCCATGGCTACCACCCCTATTGTTTCTGGAGTAATGGTGTAAGTAGCAGCATTCAGTAATAATTACATTCGATTTTTTATTTAAATTAATGTATTTTTTTCATTTATTTCCTTCTGGATAAAAGTATTAGTGTTGTGAGTTCTATGTCACAGGTATATTGCATCCCCAGACAAGAAGCTAAACAAGAATTACCTTGGCCCTGCATCTATCGAGGAGATTGCCAAGTATGTATTCGATGTCGATGATATCGATATGATATTTATACTTCACATTCATTGAGATTAAAAGGCCAGTAGAATTGTTAATAGTATCACCTAGATTAATTGACCATTATGGGATGATCTAGTGGCTAAGTAATTAGTAAAAGATCTAGAAAGCACAGGTTCAAGTCACAGTTGCCACATATCTAAAATTTAATATTTTACGAGTTTTTTAAATAATCAAATGTAGCTAGTTAGGTGGTTGTCTCATAAGAATAGTTGGGAGACATACAAGTTGATTTGAACACTAATTGATATCACCTTATCGTAGAATTTGAAGATCGATGAGACTGATTCCTTTGTGTTCTATTTGATATCATATTCATAAGTTGATCTTCCTAGTGAGCTCAATTAGTTTCCATTAATTATTTACCTTGCACTTTCTATATATCTAAAAAGAACCCATCATCAAGAGAAATTACAAGCCAGGAGAATGAACATATTGGCAATGGATTATATGGATAGACATTCCCTTTTGACTGACAAAAAAGAGTTCAGATCAAACTAGGTTTTGGCATAAGGTGGAAGGATCAGTTAAAAGTTCAAACCAATTCCCTAACAGAGCCTGAAAGATAGTGATGATTTTAGATTAAAACAATACACAGCATAAGAACAAAAGGGTTGTTTTAGGGAATGTAGAAACATAAATTTGAAAATAAGTACTTCAATATAAATAGTTGTATTTCATGTTTCTAAATGTGTATGGTAACAAATACAAAAGATGAATTCTAATTTAAACCATTATTAAAAATATGTTTAATACTAAAATATAAATCATAAAACTAGTTGTAATTATCTATTAAATAATAGCTAACAATAAACAATTATGAATTTATTTATTAATAAGGTTAAAAAATTGTATAATTATTATTTTATAATATTATACAATTTATTATACATCACATAATACATATTCTAATTTTAAAAAAATGAATTGAATTTATAACATGACTTTAAACTATTTTAATCTTTATTTAACATAAATTTGCACTTTAAAATTTAAAATTCAAAGTCTAGATACAATGAAAATATAAAAATGATGTTTTCAAAATTTACATTTTTTATCACAGAATCCAAAAACAATTATAAGAAAGAATTCTGGTTGTTTACCTAATAAATATTTACTAAACTTGGTGAATTTGAAAACATAAAAAAGAATCCGAATTGCCAACTAAAACATATCCTAATTTTTCGCATTACATCGTCTCTATAGACAGGTGGTTTGTGCGGAAGGGCCCTCAGGACCAAACAAGGACTACATTTTTCAACTTGAAAAGTCTCTTCTTCAGTTTGGTAAGTCCCTTGTACTGTTATAAAAGATTGAATTCTTATCCAACTTGCTATCATCTCTTATTCTGTGGTTAAATGTCCTATTCTCTGCTTAGGATGGGAAGATAAACATGTAATGGATCTAGCAAATGAAGTCAGAAGGCTTCTTTCAGATGGTAAACAGACTGCTGCTTAGCGTCCAACCTCGACGAAAAGCTTTCGCAAGCTCGATAAATCTGTAGATAACTTGAGGCTCTGGAATAATTGATAGCCTAACTCTGATACTTCATCACATCAGAAGATGGTTAGATGCATCTTTATTCAATTATTGCTGTCTCCAATGGCAAGTAAAGGTGGAAATTTTCGGAATTTTAATTGTACCTGAGATTTTTTTTGTCTAAAACGTTGAATTATCAAGTTAAAAACTTGACACCATCCAACGAGCATATAAACTTTAACATCTAAGGAATGTCTTTTTTAATGTCAAGAGGTTATGAGGGCATTGCATGTTCAACTAATTTGAAATGAAGGATAAATCAAAATTATATAAGTGTTCTTTTATTTCGTCTTTATCATGAAGAGTAAATATTGTACAATAATACTACGTCCAATCTCCTAGATATAGCTCTAACATCGCTGACTACAAGCTCTCCAATAAAACTGAAAAGAAAAGGGAACTACATAGAGAACAAGTTTACACTGGATCGTTTCTACGTTGATCGAGGATCAGCTATACTAATCTTGGATGCTCTTTCCGGATTCAATCACTGTCTTCATTGTCATCTGTTATAAGAAAAACCACATCAAAAGCCCGGAATAACAGTCAACCAAGAAGCAGAATCAATCAATCACCAAATCAGATTTTAAAAACAATCAAAAGCTTCTTTTCAAAAATGTGATATATAAAACCAGCATGTAAATTTTAAAAAGTCAATGGTTTGTTACCCTCGTTGAATTCTTCACCTTGGCTTCCATCAACATTGCCATTATCCTCTTCCTCGCCATCCTCTTCTTCTTCGTCGTCGTCGTCTTCTTCGTCTTCATCCTCCTCTTCCTCCTCCTCAGTATCATCACCATCATCACCATCACCGTCAGTTTTAACTGGTATTTTCGGTTTTGGAGGTGGTGTAGCATAACTGGTTGCGGATCTCCTACGTGAACTTGAGACAATATTACTTAAGTCGATGCCTTCAAGTTCTTTGGCCCTTTCCTTCTTCTTTTTGACTTCCTTAATTTCTGATCACCAGAAAATGTGCATGAGTTTAATTGTGAACAATGAAATAACAATGAAAAGCTATAGCTGCTGACTATTATCTGTGCTAGTATGTTGACTAATACAGCAAGCCACGCAGGGTAGAGCTGACAACCCAAAAATGTCCCATCAAAGAACATATTAACAAATAAATCTAACTTCTATTCCATAGCTTTTTCCTGTATGAAACTAATTTCATTGAACAAGAGAAATTACGTGGAAGTGAGGCCCAAGAAGTAAGATTATAATCTTGTTTTTTCCCCCACATCTAATAGTACCCCACCCCATTCTTTTGTTCACCTTTTTCAGTGGGATTAGCAGACAATCCTTCTCTGGATAGTATCCCCTCCAACTCCTTTATAAGTTGTGATTCACGTTTGCTTTCAGGTGCCTGCTTGACTTTCTTATAAATCGATGGAGGAACACTGTAAGAGAGATTATTGATCTTAATACCTCACACATCGACTCAGAAGTTAAGCATGTAATTGGTAAGGACTAGAAACAAAACCTCATCCCACACGATTTGATAACCGATTTCAAGTGTTCCACATGCTTGCCATAGACGGGAGTTGAAACTTCCTTCTGTGAGGTTTGAAAAAATCACCCGAAAGTCAATTTGTTAACTATCAGATATAAGGGAGGAGAAAATAGATCTAACCTTCACAGGTCTTTCATGGGATGATTCAGACTGGCCATCTTCAGAGACATTTTCACCACCTTCATCATTATCCTCCTCTGATGTATGCTGGACATGCTTGCTTTGCTTCTTGGCAGAGAGTGTCTCTTTTGTAGACCTTTTTCGCTTTTTTGTTTCGTTAGAGTTCGGTATTCTTCCTTTAGTTGCATTTTTCTTTCCAGGCTTTACTTCATCATTTTCCTCCTCACTATCCTCCTCACTACTGCTCCCTTCAGTAGAATGAGAGCTTTCCTTGCTTACCTTTTTCGGAGTTTTCAAACGCTTTTCATTAGAAACTTGTTCAGCAGCTTCACAAGAAGTCAATATCTGATTTTAATATTAATAAGAAAAAATATCAGTATGGTTGACATTATAACCTAGAAAAATCGATACTCGACAGGATTGACTCACCTCCTCTACTTGTTGGCTTATAAACTTCTTACAACTGTCGAGAGCATTTTTAGTAAGTTTAAGGTCATCCTCCAGAAGGCGGCGAACTCCAGCCATAGTAACTTTCCTGAATAAACATGTTTTTATTATTTATTTTTACCTATTAAAGGGATTCAAGGACCGGAAGAGCATCTATGCAAATAACATTAAAACAAATAGACGGTGATAATCCAAGGGTCTATGACTTTATGAGTACTTGATTAGCATTTATGATAACCATCCTTGAAAGTTGAAACAATTACTCTTTTCAATTCCACAATGTTTTTTGTGAACCAGAAGTAAAACAATACATTAGGAATTTCTATAAAGAAAATTTTTACGGCCCCATTATGATGTTCTTCCAGACCAATTTTGTGCTTTAAATAACTTACTCCGAATTAGCTTTAAGTAACAAAAATTCATAGCATTAAGATGATCCATAATGGAGAAAATAATAATAACTTACTCCGAATTAGCTTTAAGATAAGAAGTTCTTTTTCTAATAGCTTTTGCAATTATACTCTCACTAGGAATATCTTTGTCATCTTTGTCTTTGATTCCTTTGATTCCATCAGATTCAACATTTTTTGTGTTACGTGGTATGAGAAGGCCCATAACTGGAGAGTCTTCCATTTTTTCCTCATCTTCCGAGCAAGGTTCCTTTACACCTTTTTTGGACTGATGCCCTTCAAGTGGCTCAGCCGCTTCTTCTTTATTTACACTTTTTCTCCCAGTCTCCTCAGATTTCTTGGATACATTATCTTCCCAATCAGCTTCAAAGCACTAGGATACAGAAGAAAATAAGAAAACTCAATTCAAGAATGATGCAAGGTGACAAACTAAATTTTCTTCCGAGTGCTCAAATAACTGGAAATTAGAATAACATTGTGATCAAGAAATTTAAAACTCTGAATCTCAAAAGGCACCTCAGAAAGTACTTGGAGCAAATTACTTCAATTATGACCATATTCCTTTGATAAGAAATGAACGTCGTTGAAGTATATATTAAATAGTTACAAAAGGAGCCACCAAGGCTTAAGTTACAAAGAGAGACCTGAGTTCATGTTTCAACCTAAGACTATAATTGCAGAATAAGATAGAGACAGAGAGAGTACACCAAGCAAAGGCCAAAAAATGAGTAATGTCCCACACTGCACCTAATCTCACCCTCCTCTCTCCAAAGTTCTAGAATTTTTCTCATTCCACATCTTTCCAAGTGTGGCCTTTCGTAGCATCTACCCAAACGATAGGCTTGAGTTGGATGCTACACGTCAATTGTTCTACATTCAGATTCAGGCACATGGAAGCAACAGGAAACCCCAATAGAGTTCAGCAAACTTACTCAATTACAACATAGATAGAAGATTCACATGTTGAGTAACATGCTAGTGACAAGACTGGTGTAAGATATCATGTTCATAAGTTTTCGAGGTGGATACCCATGAAGAGTTTGAATGATCAAGAAGCAGATGAATGGGCCAACTTGACAAAGTTGATGATCCAATATTCATGCCAAAAAAATATAGGTTCCTTCTGTGATTAATGAGTCATTAGTCTGGATTAATAAGGTGATGTCATGATATGTATCTAACGTTTTCATTGGCGAAGGGAGGGATCATCCTAATACTTTATCAATCAACCTACAAGAGCACATTTCTTAGGTCTACATTCTTATTATACATCTTTGTCAACTTGACTTCAGCTTCTAATAAACAGTGAATTTACAAAAGAAAAGATGAAACCCACTTTTTCCTTGAGTCTCTTCTACTCTTTCAATTGTCATTTTTCTTTAAAATATAAGAACTTATCAGATGTCACCACATATATCAAAAATAAAAATGACCGAACATGATATAATTGAGCAGAAGGCATAACAGAAATAGGATGCCACCTCCAAAAAGAGCAAGATGTCACATACAGAGAGAAGAAAACATTACCTTCACCAAACACTGCTTGACAAGTCTTTTGTGCACATCTAAAGTATACATCTCCATACACAAGTCCTTTTCTAACAATCTTCTAACCCCCTCAAAAGTTAAAGAGCTGTAACCAAAAAGAGACAAATAAATAGAAGATTGGATAAAGGTATCAATGTTTTTCATTATTCTTGTAAATAAGATTTATAAGATAATAAAGTAATAAACAACATTTCTTGTAGCTGAAAAAACTTATAATGAGGCGAAGCTTCCAGTTATGCTGCTGCCAGTAACTAGTAAGGTCATACACACATACTTTCACATCATCCAAACTTTTTAACCAGTCTCTAAATAATGGTGGTTAACAATTTCGTAAAATGTTGATAGGAATGGTGTTAGAGGAATGTTAGGGGTATATTAGTAATTGGTTATGGAGTTTTAGGGGGGAGGAAAATGAAGGTAAGCAATATTTTGGTGAATGATTTAGGGCTTGAGAGTTATCTCAAGATTGGGAGGATCTAAGTACCTCGAACACTTGGTTTATCTTGTATTTCTATTACGTATATATCTCAATATATCTAGGTTCTATCAATTGGTATCAGAGCAGTGAGTCTTAGGCATGGTAGGAAAGATGGAAAGCAGAGTAGCAATGCTGGAAGAGAAGGTGTTGGAGTTGGAAGAGAGGCAAGTGACATTGGAGTCAAAGATGAATCTGCAATCCAGAGAGGTTAGTAAGGGGCAGTCGAGGCTCAAAGAGAAGCTTGATTTTTTGTCAAATCAGTTGAATTTGGTTTTGTATCGCCAGGAGATTTGGATGGACGGTGATTGAGACGCTTTCATCGGAGCATGACCGATGAAGAGAGGAATTATGGAATCAGCTATGAAGCACAGATACTTCATGTGAGGCAAAGAATCAGTAACAGAACGTACCGGATACCGATACTTCCAGATACTTCCCAGATACGTATCTGACACGCGATTTGACATATCTATATTTTCATATACTTTTCAGATACATATTTGACACGTGATTTGACGTATCTATTTCTATGCGTATTTTCTTTTTTTAAGAAAAAAAAAAAGACAAGTAACTCATCTAATCTTTCCCAATCTAAAATTAGGCAATCTATTTAAAAAGCTCACTACTCGAGTCCAAAACTAAAAGAAAAAATAAATAAATAATGGACCAAACCCTAGACTAGAATCATATAATCTCCATCTTCACATTTGAATCCCCACAAAGTCCACCAAAATATAAACCATTTGGATATCTTCAACAATTCAATGAAGAAGTTTTTCGTTATCTTCATACTTCTCCCTCTAATCTTCTTTTTCTTCTTTGTAATATGAGCCACTTTTCTATGGCATTTTATTATCTATTGTATTTTAACATCTTAGATGTTGCTTTTTTTGTATTGTATTTCAGTGTTTGTATTCTATTTTGTGCTATTGTTATTAACTTGTATGCTAAATTTATCTATATCCTATATTTTCTTAAAGAAAAAAAATGTATCTTCAACGTATCAGTATCCTCATTTATTAGAAATATATATATTAAAAAAATATATAAAAAAATGATGTATCCTTAAACGTATTTGTATCTTAATTTTTTAGAAATTGACGAATCGCCGTATCCAATCGTATCCGTATCGTGTAGCCGTATCTGTATATGTGCTTCATAGGGAATCAGATTCTATGAAATCAAGGAAAAATATGATGAAAACTAATTTTGTGCAAAAAATTGCACAATCAAGCGTCGAGGAAGAGAAAAACGCTCAACCAATGAGGGAGGAGAAAGAACGAAGCCTCTGAATCATCATGTGGAAAAAAAATTAAGAAAAAAGGGAGAACAAGGCCGAATAGAAGCAAAAGCAAAGAGACGAGCGAAAGAAAGACACTCGCACGTTGAAAAAGAAAAAAATGCACGAGTGGAGGAGAAAACAACAAAAGAAAGACATGGAACCGGCAGAAAATTGTGGAGACAGAGGGAAGAGGAAGCGGCGAAAATCAGCAAGGTTGGAGATGAAATTTTGTGGTTGCAAGTTCCGTGAAGAGAGAGTGAAAAGATTGGAGAGGGGCAACCATGGAGAAAGAAACCTCTAAGGAAGGCTAGCAATGGTTGCTTGTATAGCCAGAGATGAAACGGGTGAAGAAAAGGTTGTGGCACAAAGAAGCAGAGGAAGTTGGCCGCATGGGAGAAAGAAGACGCCGGCAGTTCATGGGCTGGGATGGCGAAGAGTCGGCAGATTGAATCGTTGTTGCCTACGCTGAAAGGAGTTAATGGGAGGTCAATGAGAGTGGAAGCATTGGTTATGACCGTCAAGGCCATGCTACGACGATCGGAGGTGCTAGAAACGGCAGAAGAAGCTGAGCCACGGTGACCCAAGAAGAAAGCTTTGGAAGGGGTGAATTGCATGAAGAGATGGGAAACCACGTTGCTGCCCACGTGAAGTGTCAAAAGGCAGGACTGATTGTTGGAAAAAAAAATGCAGTTTTCATTTTTGTGGGAATTATGGGCTTGAATTGCTTGAAGAAGCCCATTTCGATTTGGGCAAGTCTGCAAATGATATTGCACATCTTTTCTTGTTCAAGTGGAGCAATGGGCTGCTTAATGGGCTACAGCCGAGGGAATTAGTTGAAGCCCAAATGATCTCCCAAGCTGGAGGGAAGAAATCTTTTTCCAAGATTGAAGAGCAAGTTGTTGGGATTCTATTTAGTTAAAAGAAAAAGTGTTAATTTTTGTTTGGTACCCACACCATGAGGACAAGGTGTGTTTTAGGGGCCGGTAATGATAGGAATTGTATTAGAGGAATGTTAGGGGTATATTAGTAATTAGTTAAGAGAGTTTGTTAGGGAAGTTGGTTATAAATAAAGGGGAGGGAAATGAAGAAGGTAAGCAATATTTTGGTGAATGATTATGATTTAAGGTTTGAGACTTGAGAGTTATCTCAAGATTGGGAGGGTCCAAGTACCTCAAACACTTGGTTTATCTTGTATCTCCGTTATCGTTTATATTTCAATATATCCAAGTTCTATCAGATTTTTATATAAGGACATGTATCTTGAGCACCATAATAATCTCCCACCATTGTGTGTGATATGAACAGCTCATACAAGTTAAAAGGAAAGTGCGAAAAATTTCAAATGCAGGAAGCAGAGCAACATCCTTGTGTCTTATCCTTGAAATAAAGACACCATCTTCTGAAGGTATATTTAAAAGGGAAAAAAAAAAAGTTCATTCAAATCCACCCGCATTGTTGATAATTCTACACGACTTGCAGTCGAGACAATTGCTCTATACCAGATGTTCAAATTCCAGCTGGTTTTAGATCTATGGCACAAAAATACTTGTCAAGGGCACAAAATGCGCAAGTGCACAAAGAACAAAAAGTCAGTCCAAATCTTGTTTGGGAGACAGTTCAAACATGTTTTGTGCTTATGAGAAAATAGAAAAGTGAAATTATGTTTGGTAGCTGATTTTAAAACCCCTCTCTTGCTTTCTTAGATGACCTGTTTTCGAGTCATTGGTGGCTTTAAGAAACAGTTGAATATGATTCTGTCAATTCATGGGGTTGTGACTTGTGAAAGGTGATGTGAAAGACAAGTAGTTTATTGTTATTGTCAAGTAGAGCTCAATGAAGTAATCTCTACCTCCTAAAAATTGTAGGTTCAAGTACCTACACTGAACTTGCAATCTAATACTACAGGAAAAACTTAATTTTTATGAGCCGCCCATCCATGGTTATTAAAATTAGTTTTGAAAACAAAATTCCACAACTGATGTGAAATTGGATTCCAAACCAACTACCAGTGACGAGAAATTATTTAGGAGACCACCACAACATTGCTAGCAGTTAAGAATTGTTGAATGTATGAGAGACAAACTACAAAGATATCACGAATTGAGTATCTAGTGGTTATTAGAGGGCATCCAAGATGTTAGTAAAAGGTAGCCAAATTGTGAAGGCCTAATTCAATGAGTTTTCCCCAGTGAGAATGAAAGAAAATGAGATGGAACAATATAATTATGCCAATTCAAAAATTAATAATCACAAACAAATGTAAAGGTTCTGTTGCTACACACGTGCATCTACATGCAAGAAAGTGACGTGAACGTTATTCTTGTCTTGTGTTTAGACACGAACCTACAATTTGATATCAAACACTAAAAGCCGCTTAATACAACCGCCCAAACATTTAACCTTACCTAAGAATGGAAGGAGATATAAAATTCACCTCTCTTTTACAGATTTCCATGCCCAAAAGAAACCCTAGAACCACCGTGAACTTAGAGACAAGAAACTCAGCTGACGGTATAGGTTCGAAAACTTGCATATCTCCCAAAACGTACGTACACATAAGTTAAACTAAATGAGGAACATGTTACAAATATGAACAAAAAATAACCTAGAGGTGGTCTAATAAGCATTCTCGCAGGTGCAGGATAAACATTACAGCATCATTAACAGCAATTAAAAACGAAACCACCAAAAATGACAGAGAAGAGAAATTCCTCGCAAAAAACACAAGCTTCAGAAGCCCACATATACGAGTTACGGTCAGGGAAAATGAGGAGAAAGTGAAAGAGAGAGAAGCTCACTCGGCTTCTTCCTTGAAGTAAGAGACGCGAGAGCGCATAGCGTTATAAATCTTCGTCTCTATATCAACAGCTACATCCATGGCTTTGTCGTTCGAGGCATCCTTGTCCTGTAATTCCTCCGCCATTTTGCTGTTCTACGACTCGCACCGATTGTTGTGAGAAGGAAGAAACTATGGGCTCTGGACTGATGGTGTGTTGGGACTTTCGAAGAATGACTGCTCGAAAGGGAAAAAAAACAAGGGGGGTGGGGGGGGGTGTTGGGGGGAGAGAGTTTTGATATAGTGCGGGTGCTCGTACAGAATGAAGATCTTGCGAAATTTTAATCTCAATCTCTGTCGTCCGTTTGTATGAAATGAGAAGATTTTGAAAATTGTTGACTCTCTGGAAGCCACGTCATATGTTGGTCTAATGAACGAACGATTGCGGTGAAATTGAACCGGTTGGACCGGTTCGGTCGTTTTTTTGGATGGATTATGGGAATTTGATGGGCTATTTACGTAAATACACTGTTCCCGTCACTGCCAAGTGCCAATTGATCGCTTATGAAAATTAGCACTTTTTCGAAATAAATAATTGAATTTGAATGACATTTTAAATTAGAAAATTAATTTTAAAAAATTCTCTCTTATTTCATTTTCATTTTCTCTGCTCTCTCCACATTCCTTCCCTCTTCTTCGAATCAAATAAGATGATGATTAATATAGTAAAAGCAAAGAGTCCAGTTTTATTTTATTGTTTAGCCTAAATATTATTTTGGGTGTTGTTGGACCAAAGGATATAATCTACGTAAAATAACAGCAAAAGTAATAAAGTTGAGAATATAACAAAATTTGGACTAAAAATAGCACTCTAGTTCATGTCATGTTAGATATATTTAAATAATAATACATATAATTAAAATATTAATTATATATGCGGATTAATATTTTATCACGTTAGGTTGTTTTATTAGATTGGATCCTATTATGTGTTATTTAGGGTTTAATGTGGCTATGATTTCCAATATACCAAAACAATATGCACGAAGTCTTTCTTGAACCTATCTAGAGATAGATCCCACTAAGAGCATTTGGAGTTTTGGTTAAGGAAGACAATAGCCGTTTTATATCCATCATCAAATTTCAATGGAATCCGGTATGTTATTCTTGACAATTTGATATGAATGATCCTATGATTAATCTATTCAATATAGATTTAAAATATTTTTGCTAATAAGTGATATTAAAGCATGAGCTTCATGTTGGATTGTTGGTTTATGTTCGATTTCCATTGGCATTGTGGTTTAATTTTAATTTTTCGTTAGTATTTAAAGATTATTTTAAAAAATTGATTAAGAGAATGAAATTCCCGTTGCAGAGTGAACGAATCCGCAAAAGGAACCCACCGTCGCCTGGCGTTAGTCTGCGGACAATTTCGCCAATGGTAAGTTATTACTAATAAAGGGTTTTTTTTCATCGATGATATGCGAAAATCTCTCATCAACCATATATTTTTTTATTTGATTAGATTATGAACCTGTTCTTGCCAGCAGCAACCCCACTACCTTCTTTGTTGAGGTTCTGGGTGAATTTTAGTAAAGACTATTTGGTGTTCTTCTTCTATTATTTTGTACAATAATATTACTATGATACCGTGTCTTATGTTTTAGATTGAATTTGTCAAAATAATATATTACCGAAGTAACCTTTATTATCTAGATTAGTTTAATTATGAAATATAAGACGTGCATATTCATTAATATATGCGGATAATTATTGGCCCAAAGGAAGATGATTATTTGCCAAATTATGGGTATACATGTGGTAATGAGTATGTGACAATTATAAGGATTGTTCATGTGAAAAATAGTCAGTCCAAAGAAATGCTATTTTTGGACAAAGTTTATTGTCAATATTTTGATTAATACATTGGGAGTACCATTTACACTTAGTGTCCTTGTCCAAAGGCTAGACATCAATGTTGTGCTAGGCATCTTGTAAAAATGACCCACCACATATGTGAAATTATTTTGTCATATTTTAATTGTGAGTATATATTTTGTTATTTATTGTTTCAGTTGGTCTTACTCAAATATTTGAAAATTTGAGTTCAATCCCAAATTTGAATGGACTAAACTTCAAAATTTGGAAGGAAAGCCTAGAGATGCTTCTCGGGTGTATGGATTTGGACCTTGCATTAAGGACCGATAAACCTACTTCTAATGAGGAACATCCGAATACGGCTAATATAGAGAAGTGGGAATGATCAAATCGCATGTGTCTGATGATCATTAGGTACTCCATTTCGGAGTCCTTTCGTGGCTCTATCACGGAAAGTGAAAATGCCAATAAGTTCCTTACTCAAATTGAGAAATATTTTGCAAAAAATAAAAAATGGGAAGCAAGTAGTCTTTTGAGTTCTTTAACTTCCACGAGATATAAGGGCAATGGGAACATAAGAGAGTACATTATAGAAATGTCCGATCTCGCAGGTAAATTAAAGGCACTTGATATCGATAAATGAAAATTTACTCATACATCTAGTACTTATCTTTCTTCCTGCACAATTCACCCAATTTAAAATAAGCTATAATACTCATAAGGATAAATGGAGTATTAATGAGCTTATCTCACAATGTGTGCAAGAAGAAGAAATGACAGAAAGTGCTCATTTGGCAACTGACTCTCGTGATAAGAAGAAAATGAAATCTATAGGTGCTACAGAAGGGACATCTCAGTAGAATAAGAGCAAGAAATAGGTTACTGAAAATCCTTGTTTTTTCTGCAAAAAAAAAAAGTCACTTCAAGAAAGATTGTTCCAAGTACGACAAGTGGCGTGTAAAGAAGGGTAAACTTCCTACTTCGGTTTGTTCTAAAGTTAATTTAGCTTCTGTATCTACGGATACTTGATGCGTAGATTTTGGTGCTACTATTCGCATAAGTATATCGATGCAGGGTTGCTTGTAGAGCCAGTTGCTAAATGATGCTGAAAGATTCATTGATGTGGGCGATGACAAAGCAGTTCCAGTTGAAGCTATTGGGAATTTTAGATTACATTTAAAAACTTGTTATTTGGATTTGAATGAGATTTTTATTGTACCGTCATTTAGACGGAATTTAGTTTCTATTTTTAGTTTGGACAAATTTGGTTTTTCTTGTTCTTTTGGAAATAATAAAGTTAGTCTTTTTCAAGATTCCAAGATTATTGGTACCATTTCTTTACATGATAATCTATATATGCTTGATTCTTGTACTTTATTTAACAATATTATGTTATCTAATTCATGTGGTACAAATTGTAAATTAAATGAGAATTCCGCTATGTTATGGCACAAGCGTTTAGGTCACATCTCTAAACAGAGAATTCAGAGACTTGTGTCAATTGGAATTCTCAGTTCCTTTTATTTAAGTAACTTTCACGTTTGTGTGGAATGTATTAAGGGAAAATATAATTAACATAAGAAAATTAGGTACCAATAGATGCTCAAACATCTTAGAACTAATACATACAAACATTTGTGGTCCATTTCCTATTGCTTCTTGGGAGCAACAATATTTTATTATGCTCATAGACATTCAAGATATAGATACCTATATTTAATTCATGAGAAGTCTCAATCTTTGGAAGTTTTCAAGTCTTTCGAAGCTGAAGTTGAACTTCATCTTGGAAAGAAAATTATGACTGTGAAATCGATCGTGGTGGTGAATACTATGGTAGATATGATGGATCATGTGAACAACTTTCAAGACCCTTTGCCAAATACCTAAAGAAATGTGAAATTGTCCCACAATACACTATGTCGAGCAAACCCAACATGAACGGAGTGGCGGAAAAGCGAAATAGAACAATTAATGATATGGTAAGAAGTATGATTAGTCATTCTCCTCTACCAAAATCCTTTGAAGGTGAGGCACTAAAGACTGCAACATATATCCTAAATATGGTACCTAGCAAAGCAGTAGCTAAAACCTCTATGAATTGTGGACATGAAAGAAGCCTAGTATTAGGCATCTTCACATCTGGGATTGTCTCGCTGAGACTAGACTTTACAAGCCTAACGAAAGAAAATTAGACTTGAGAACTATTAGCTGTTATTTTGTTGGGTATTCTAAGCGCTCTCTGGGGTTTCAAGTTTTATGATCTCACTTCTAAATCATTGTTTGAGATGGAAAATGCTAGAATCCTTGAGGATGTTAAGTTTAGGGAGAAGACAACATAAGAAAAGTTGTCTTTGAAGAGTAATTAGTTTCTTTTTCTAATGTGGTTGTAAATGATGTTCAGGCTTTCTGACTTCACTATTGAACTAATTATAGAACAAGACAACATTGAAGTCCTTATTTTTTAACCTCAAGTTCAAACTCAACAACTTCAAGAAGTGTCACTAAGGAGATCCACTAGAGAGAGAATAAATGCAATTCCAGATGATTATATTGTATTTCTTCAAGAATATCAAGATGATATGGGCATAATGGAAGATGATCCAATCAACTTCCAACAAGCTCTATAAAGTTCTAACTCTTAAAAATGGATAAATGCAATAGAATAGGAAATAAAATCTATGAAAGAAAATGACGTTTGGGAACTTGGCGAATTGTCATCAGGAGTGAAACTCATAGGTTGTAAATGGATATTAAAAACCAAAAGGATTTGCATGGTAATATCGAAAGATATAAGGCTTGTATCATTACAAAGGGCTTTACTCAAAAGGAAGACATTGATTACAAACAGACTTTCTCTCTGGTTTCATTGAAAGACTCTTTCAGAGTAATCATGAAACCGGTAGCTCACTTTGATTTAGAACTACACTAGATGAATGTAAAAACTACGTTTCTCAATGGGAATATTAATGAGACGATTTATATGATGCAACCAGAAAACTTTTTTGTCTTGTAATCCAAAGTATATGGTGTGCAAATTTAAGAAAACCATCTATGGTCTCAAGCAAGCCTCTCATCAATGGTATCAAAAATTTCATGGAGTAATAATCTCCTTTGGTTTTGAAGTAAATATAGTGGAAGACTATGTATATCATAGGTTCAGTGGGAGTAAATCAATCTTTCTAGTGTTATATGTCGATGACATACTAATAGCAAGTAATGATGTAGGTTTATTGCATGAAACTAAGAGGTTTCTCAAAAAGAATTTTGAGATGAAGGATCTTGGTGACGCTTCTTTTTGTACTAGGAATTGAAATACTGCGAGATCGTTCTCAAGGTATTTTTAGATTGTCACAAAAGAACTACATTAAAAGTATTTTTGAGAGATTTGACATGAAAGATTGTGCACCAAGGGATACCCCGTCGCCTAAGTGATAAATTCCATTTAGGTCAATGCCCCATGACTGTACTCGAGATTGAGGAGATGCAGAAGGTTCCCTATGCATTGACTGTTGGAAGTCTAGTGTACGCTCAAGTATGTTTGTGTCTAGATATTGCATTCATAGTTAGAGTGTTAGGCAGATATTTGAGCAACTCGGGGATGGATCATTGGAAAGCAACCAAATGAGTTATGAGGTATTTACAAGAATAAAATATTATATGCTCACTTATCGAAGATCATAACCAAACAAGTTGTGGGTATTCTGATTCTGATTATGTTGATGTCAAAACACTTTTCCATCCACTTCAGGCTATATCTTCATGTTGGCTAGAGGAGTTGTATCATGAAGATGCGTTAAACAAACACTTATGACTTCTTCTACCATGGTTGCAAAGTTTATAGCATGTTATGAGGTATCCAATCATGGAATATGCTTATGAAATTTTGTCACTGGACTGCAGATAGTGGTTGGCATAGAAAGTCCACTAAAATTATTTTGTAACAATAAGTCGACATTAATGTATTCCAACAATAACAGAAGCAATACTAAGTCAAAACATGTAGACATGAAGTTTCTGGTTGTGAAAGAAATAGTTCAAAATGGTCAAATTTTGATAGAACATATAGGAGCAAACTCTATGATGGCAGATCCGTTGACTAAAGATTACCACCTAAAGTTTTTCATGAGCATGTTACTCACATGAATGTTAGTCACTTTTTTTATTCCATGGTTTAATGGGAGTTTGTTATTGATGATGCTTTTTTTTTTTTTTTTTTTTACCTTAATTTGTTTATTGTCTATATAGAATAAAGTTGATGGTTTATGTTTTATTAGCCGAACTTGTTTATCATGCATGTGGTTTAGCATAAAGTTTTGAAGAATGATCTCATTAAGGAATTTGGACCGGCTGGAAACAGGCATGATCTAGATTATTTTGCATGTAATTTTCATGTTATCCATCCATACTTGATCTATATCATTGAATGTATTGGGATTGGTGATTAAAAAAGGTTTAGTTATAAGGATGGTGATGAAAGTCACCTTGGTTCTATACTAATACAGGAGATGGATCATATTGAACTAAAGGGGAATTCTACTATTAAAATAACATGTTTATGCACACTTAGGTTTATGTGATTTAGTTACATTAAGTATACAGACATAGCCCAAGTGGGAGATTGTTAGACGTATTTAAATAATAATATGTATAATTAAAGTATGGGCTATGTATGTGAATTAATATTTTATCACATTGAGTTATTTTATTAAATTGGGACCTATTATGTGATCTAATTAATTACGGCCCTAGATTCCTAATTGATTATGAACTTAATGGGTAGAAACTCATTCTTAGTCAATTAGGATTTGGGAACCTTAATTGAATTAGTATATAAAGAGACCTTAGGGATATGGTCCTCAATATACCAAAACAATACGCACCAAGTCTTTCTTAAATCCCATCTAGAGAAAGATCCCACTAAGGATGTTCAGAGTTTTGGTTGAGGAAGACAATAACCACTTTATATCCATCATCAAATTTTCAATGGAATCTAGTATGTTATTCTTAATAATTTGGCATGAATGATCATAGGGTTAATCTATTCAGTATGGATTTAAAGTATTTTTACTAACATGTCAAACCCCAAATTTATATGTCGGTCGAAGACGACCTTAGTAAATTAGCTAAAGGGCCATGTCATACACATGCCTCTGCTCGAAGCATCATCCTAGGCTCATTTTAGGCTTAAGAGGAGATACTTGGCCTCGACCTGACCCTAGCAACGTCATTCGTGCATGGAGAATAAGAAATCAAACACTACCTCGACCTGAGGAAAAGGCAACCTTAAACTACCGGACAAACAAAGTGACATGAAGTTACGTGAGCAAAGCTAGCAGAACTGGTGGACTAAGATTCGTGGTGCAGATTGTGTCAAGGAGTTTGAGCCGAGGTCGAGGAGAGGAGGTCGACGCTGAGGAGCACTATCAGAGATTGAGGATTGAGTAGAGCCTCAAATGATAAGGAAACAGTTGAAACAGACTTTTTGAGCTTGATCGAGAAAAAGCGAAAAGTCAAGGTTAAGGCTAAGGCTCAAAATTATTAATGGAATATGAATTTATACAATCAAAATTTCATAGGGGGCTAACCGAGGCCGACCCTAAGAACATAAAGGTAAAATATTTTTACCATTTATATGCATCCAGTACACTATGCACATTTTGAAAAATGGACGAGGTTGAGGCTTAAGTTGAGTCCAAGGCTCAACCTAGTTGATAAAAGGTAAATTTGCATACCATAAAATTTACAAGAGACTAGACGAGGCTAACCCTAAGCACATGAGGGCCAGAAATATCTACCAACCTCAACCTAACATGTAGGTGGTTGTGTAAACCCTAAGTGTTTGAGGTCGAGGCTCAACCATAAGATGAAAAGTTGAGCTACTCGAGATTTAAAGGCAACACACAGATACATACTATCATCAAAGTACTCAAGAGCCTAAAAAGAATGAACGTCCATCATTTCAAAGTGATTTAAAGTTCAAATGATCTAAGGTTGAGGTGAAGAGCACCACCAAATAACCAAGGATCAACTAGAACCTCAAAAGATAGGATATAGTTGAAGACAAACATGCAAAGTTTGATCGAAGAAAAACCACCACTCAAGGCTAACCATCCTAGGTCGCGACGCGTCAGACCTGCCAAGGTTGACTATCAAGTTCCAGGCCAACACCATCTTAGGGTACTTTGCTTTTAATGATAAATTTTTTATTTTTGCATAATGATTGTTATTAATTTGGAACATATTATTTCCCTTTGAAAAAAGAGTATGTTTTTCTTTTTTCAGGTTATCAAACGTCATACTTAATCAAACATTTTCTGTAAATAAAATATTTCTTGAGTAGGAGACATTCTATCCTATCAAACAAAAAGCATATTCACAGGGATATGTTTCCCCATCAAACAAAAAACAAAAGTTACAAGGGATATGCTTCCCTATCAAACAAAAATTAGAAGTTACAAAAGATATACTTCCATCTTAAACAAAAAAGCAGTAATTTCATAAGACGACTTCAAATTTGATTGAGGGCTTCCAAGACAAATAAGTCACGATCAATTTCACCCAAGTATGATAAAAGGAAGCAATGAAAAACCACTGGACAAGTAAATGGGTAGCTGAGGTCGAGGAAAAAATTGACTCATTCTCTTTTAAGGGGTTACACATCATGCAATTGAGTTTTCTGGCCGCAACCTGATAGCTCATCCTTAACAAATAATGATGTAAACCCTAAACTTTTTTTTTCCTAAATGACCATGCTTAAGAAGTTACCATGTCATTGTCGTCTTAAAACAAGTTAGATAAATTAGCTTAATTTGTTAAAATTTGAAGTTAATAGATAAGTTAAAGGAGGAGAAATTGTCTAAGTGTTTAAGCCTTTAAAATGAATGAATTAGATTAAGGGTTGGAAAATATTCTAAGTATAGGAAATGGAACTCTCGGTTGAAAATGTATGATTTCAACACTTAGTGAAATTTTTTAAGAGTATTGAAGGAGAGGAAGCTATGCGTGGAAGGGCTTATGGCTTGGAGATTATGTGAGCAGACTAAGGTAAAGGCCTTGATAGGCAGATTGGAATGAGACTTGCATTGGCCTCATTAGAGGTTATTCAGCACTAGTATAGGCGGTCAGGTGTGTGGCCGAGCATCCAAGTGGATGCGTTGGACGATCATTTGACATAAGCGACCGAGCGTGTTATCGAGTGCTCAAGGCAAGGAACTAAAGGGGGCTGCTATGCATGCAGTGACACCAGTAACCGAGGGGACTTGCGTTGGTAAGGAGCATGACCCCTTATACGTTGAAGTGTTAAGAGAAGTTATTGTGCTAAGTTAAATTAGTGGACTAAGTGGCAGGACTATAGGCCAAGAAATAAGTTAGTGGCATGAGCTGTCAAGAGATTAAACAATGTTAGCATGCAAGAGGAGGTATAAAAGAGGCTTATTAAGAAGAGGTCGATTTTGCCAATTCTCTTGAGTTAAAGGAGAATTTCTGCAGCTAAGGTGAAGTTCCATCAATCAATTTAATGTTCTAGGGCTGCTGTGAAGAAATTCCCACGAATTGATGATGAAATCTTGAAGAAATTGAAGGTTGCTTTAAATTATGAATTTACTCGAGCAACTTGTGAAAATCTACAGATTTTTAGCTCTCTAGGAGGTGTTTGAAGCTCAAAATTTGAGGTAAGATATTTAAGAGGTTATGTAAGAAATTCATAGAACGAAAAATGGATTGTGAGTTATAAGCTTTGAAAGTTAAATATGAAAAATTTATGTTGATGAACAAGCAGACAACTGTAACGGTTGAACAAGCAAGCAGCTGGCCAAAGCAGAAAGGACGTGCATGCATTGGTGTCAGTGAATGTGTATGCGTGCATAAGCCAAGGCATGATTCTTTAAGTGTGCGGCAAAGGAAGTGCTCATCACCTGGTTGTGGGGTGTTCAATGCCTACCTCGAGTGGTTATGCATGCCAAGCACCTACCTTGAGTGGTTGCGTGCATGTGCCTTGCACCTATTAGATCGTGTAATGCACTCAAGTTACTAAGGGCTTGACCTTGTACTAGTCTTGAAGTCTAAGTGTTGGTATGCCAATATGGAGTTCTTTAAGAAATGTTAAGCATGATAAATTATTAAATACTTAAATGTGGACTTGAAAAGGGAAACTAGAGATAAATTTAAGCTAAGGAAAAAAAAAACAAAAAAACTAAATTAGTTAAAATAGGTTTAAACTCAAAAGGGAGCCAATGTTATTAACCAAAGGATATTCATGTATTTGGTAGGCCAAGCAAAGATAGGGAAAGCTTATAACCCCTTGGGGAGCTAACAAGTAACAATGAGTAACAAAGTTTTATGAATATTTTGCCTAATGTGATTTTAGTGCATATATCTGATGAATGCTTTACTTCAATGTTTTCAAGCATGTTTCATGTGAAGAGCATAAGTTTTAAGGATGTTTTCTTTTAGTTGATTTCAACGCATAGGTCACCCTAAAGTATAAGTATAATGGACGCATGGTCCACCCCAAAGTAACGCTTTCTAACTACGCTAAAGCATGAGTTTTCTCTTAAAGTATGCTATGTGCTTCAATGTTTTTAAAGCAAGATTATATCTTATTGAGCTAGATGCTCCAATGGTTTCAAAGCATGAATGTTTGTTAAAGGAAAGTTTATAAACTATGTTGCTATGCAAAATCTTAAGCATGATTTGATCAATGAAAGCATTCCTAATATGTTATGAGTTTCTATACTATGTTTATCTATTTAAATTCCAAGTTTTCTGAGGAATGCTTAAAAGTTAAAGTACTATGTATGTTCAGTGAAAAGCATGTTTCCAGTACTCTAATAGTGGAACTCGATACTCAAGATAATGAAGGTATATGGGTCATATGATACTTAAAGAGATGAAGGTATTCAAGGCAAATATTATGAATATGTTTATATTAGCCTTTGGGGCATATCTACGTGCATGTATGATTATTATTGATGCTGACTGTATTGAGACTACTCTACATCAGCTAAGGTTATCGACGTTGAGTGTAAGAGTAAAAAGAGCTCTACCTCAACTAAGGCAAATGAGTACAAAGAAAAGTATGAATGTTTTACAAGATTAGACAAAGCTATGTTTTGATTTTAGTGTTTTTAATATGTTAACGATATGAATTTAAAGTACAAAGTTTATGTACTTGAGCTAAGTCTATTTTCTTGACCCCGAACCTAGGAAAGTATTTACGTTTATCAGTCATTTTTAATAATCCAGTATGCCTATGTTTTTTAGCTTATATTTTAAAAAGTTAGTCAGTTATTGAGCATTTTAGCTCACTCTTTCAAAAATGTTTTACTTTCAAGCAGCGATCAATTTCCCAGAACCTAGCTTACAACTGCTAGTCTGCCACAAATCTGTAGATCCCTAATAGATCAGAAGTTGCTTAGGTTGATGTTATGTCTTGATAGGCATTAGAACTCTTGAACATATAGTGGGAAGGGTAGAACCCTAAGTTTATATATATGTGAAAGTGGTTATATGTGAACTCTGTTTGAAGTATATATATAAGTTACAATTTGATTGCTTGTTGTTAATAAGTTCTAAATTTCTATAAGGATTTAGCCAGGAATGCATGGATAGGTTGTTATGTTTATAAACGGCCTATCAAGTTAAACATGTGCGAGAAAAAGGGTTACAAGTACCAGTTAGACAGTAGATGTCATAAAAGGGTTGACAGCAGTTGCCCTCACATCTCTTTTCACGTTAAGAAGGAAGCCTGGGAGGGAGTACGACAAGTAATAAATCATTAGAAAAATATCAAAATGAAGCCTAGGCACATAGACCGAGGTCGAGGTCAACCTTGGCCAAGCTTCTTCTATTGCTAGCATGTGCCTGACATATATTCCGTTGTTATATGGTCACTACACATTCTCTTAATCTAGATCAAAATGCTTCCATTAGTCACAACCCAACACATGTTCAAGAACGTCCATAAAAGCTACATAAAAGTCACATCATTTAAATCAATTATTAATAACTCTCAAAATGAGCTATCTCCTTGGTCTAAATCATGTTAGTTCTCATGTATTTAATGTTTATTTGAGTTCTTAGATAGGTTATTGAGCATAAGAAGCAATTATGACAGTTCGGATGCAATATGAACTTAAATGAAGCAATTAGCAAGCAATTTGGACTTAAATGGAGCAATTGACAAGCAATTTGGAGCAAAACGGTGAAGTCAGGGCAAAGAAAGCACGGTGTCGTGCAGTACTGCAAGTGCTCATGCACGACGCTTAAGAGAATAATAATGGCAAAGCAACAGTGCCACAGGTGAGGGGTACACGCCACATTTAAAGACCCTCAATGTCATGGTGCTCCCGCAATTTCTATATAACCAACTTTATTTTTTTGGGTTTTGGATGGAGAGTTTGAGATGGAGGTGCCCATTCCGAGCTATGGGCCTTTTGTGAGTTCTGTTGGTTTTACTTCCTAAAACTCGTAGATAGTAAGTGTTATTAATTAATCGTCATCAATGAAGAGTTATAGATGTTAATTCAATAAATGTTATTGTGTTGTTATCTATTTTGTCTTAATAACCTTAAATCCAATAAACTAACATCGAAGGCCGCCTTATGAGTCATGAACTATATGTGGAGACATATAGGGATTAATGTTTAAGATACACCCTAAAGGATCTATAGTATAGGCATAAGGTTGGATACCTTATCATGGTAACATTATGGATACGACCCACTTTGTATTTAATACAAATGCAATGATCTGACGCGTTCGTGTAGGTGACATGCGAGTGAGGGTATCCTATATAATGAGTTTGCATAAGACCGAACTGCAAAATATTAACCACTAGATGTAACACCTTTAACTAGTTAGGTTTCTATTTCACTAAGATAGCCTAAGCAACTTAGTCTTAATCCTGAGTATATTATGAACTCTTGTTCACGAGGATTGTCCTTTGATTTGTATGGGTGAGAATAGCCAGTTCGCCGACTCAATAAACCTACCATTTTGAGGACAAGACCGAGGGGGGAGCTGGGAACACAATAATACAAGATGGAGTTCACTTCTTTCTGTCTTGAGGGTAAGTAGATGAGTGTTCCTTTAAGTGGTTCTTCGTGACTTGAACAAATGGCCCTACCCCCTCACTGGCCCAAGAGGGGGTTTCTATTTATTGGTTGGACCATAAATAGATTGTTGATTAGAGGAGCACTGGTACTTAAGAAGTTAGAGGTAATCCGAGGGTAAAACGGTAATTTAACCCAATTGGAGTTACGAACACTCGTGAAAGACTAACTTGCTGTAATTGGTCTATATCCATGGACATAAAAATATATCTGTAGTGAGAATAGTGCAGTTGTGTGTCTTCAGTGGAATGTACCCATAATTAACGAATACTGATTAGTTTAGTGAGTTTAGCCAATTAATCTCATATCGTTTGCGCTTCTAATTTACAGATCCACCAAGGCCTATTGCTAGTTCACTAAAAGACATTAAAGAGGAAATATTTGAATTTTTCAAATCAATTTGAAGAAATTTTATATTAATATGATTAATATGTAATTGATTATGGATGTGATCTATAATTCAAATTAAGTTGGAAATAAATATTTTAATGAGATTCAAATAATTAATTCAAGTGAATTAGATTCACAAAAAATTAATTAATAAATAGAGAGGTGTTACACACAGACATACGATGTTTATGATAATTAAATATATATACATTAAATTGGATTTAATGTATAAATAGTTATTTAATTAATTGTGCACAAGGAAAAATTGAAAAAAGACTTGGAGAAGGGGGTTGACTCTTCTCTATATAAAGTCTTCCTTATGGCCTTTTTGTGGCAAGCATTTATTCTGCAAATTTTTCCCTAAGCCACAAAAAGAAATCCTCTCTACTCTCCCAAAATTTTTTCTTCCTCACCCTCTTCCAATAGTTGGATACCACCTATCCTTCTATTGAAATTCTTGAGAATAACAAGGTTATTCTTGTGGTCGTGTTCAAGATTGTTCGAGGAGACGTTCGTGTTTAAGATCGTTGGAGGAGTTGTTCGTTGGAATATCGAGAGGATCGTTCTAGGAGCTTGAGAATCTACAAAGGTGAAAATGGTTCTTTCCTTTCTCTAAATCATGTTATTTCACATGTTTACTCTACACATATTCTGTTTTAGTACACTTATTTTGTTTATGTAAAAATCAATTTATGGGATGCTAGGCGTTCACACGCTTCCGCTCAAAATTTGAATCCCATCAGGCTCTTTATCTCCTTCCCACCTCAAGTTCTTCATCTTCTTCCCACCTCTTTTCTTAGTTTTAGGTTTTTTCTTGTAGATTGTAGATGGCTCGATGTTTACGAACTTCAATTATGTATTTTCAAGGTATGTAATTTTTGTTTGTATGATTTAGTTAATGAATTTTGGATGAACCCTCTGAACATTTATGAGAAGAATTATTCTTAAATTTTCCTATTTTTATCTCTCTTGCATATTTATCTTTTAATCAATATTTAGCATGTTTGAATCATAAGGATTGACAATTCAATTGTTTAGACTTGTTAATTGCTAGAAATTTCACATCTAATCCGTAGTGGTTAGGTGTGAGTTGCCAAAGTAGCATTGGTTATCTCATGGGCGTTATGTTGTTTTCGAGGTGTTTCCAATAGCAACATATGGTTATGTTGAGTAACTAGAGATAAAGAACAATCAATTGATTAGTTAATCGGCTTTTCCCATTAGCTAATTGTGTCATGGCTTAGCCCTAGACCTTAATGCATGTGCTTAGGTTAATTATTAATGAATGTTTTTCATTGTTAGTTAATCGATATATAGTCTAATTAGGGTATAAATCTTAATTAATAATTTATGACCCTTAATATTTGTAAAGTAGGCTATGTGCTCAAGTAGATGGAGTTATATCCTAGGACCAAAATTGTGAATTGGGGAATTCCATTTTCGCTAACTAAATGCATCGTGCCACTTTACTTTCCAAAAGAGCAAACACTTTTTCTTTAGCTCATTTATTCTTCGACTATCAATTTCACACAAACCCCCTCCCATCATTTACCGCTTTACCTGAAAATGAACTTTGAGAAACTAATCTTCGTGCTTCTCTGTGGTTTGACCCAGTCTTGCTACTTGTGCTACTTGTTTGTTGAAGTTCAAGATTAAGATTATAAATATTATTTGATTGATAGAAAACCTAGACAACTTTCCATCCATCAATTATCATCTTTCTAGAGGCTATCTCAAGCTCCAAAGATGGTCATTTATTGGTCACATCATCTCTCAAAAATTGATATTCATCTTTCTCGAGAAGGTGGTTGTAATTTTAAAGAAATCAATTTTTATTTTCCTGACAAGATTCAGTGACCCAAAGAATTTCATTTATTGGCCACCTCACCTCTCAAAAGTCGATATTCATCTTTCTTGAGAAAGTGCTTTTAATCTTAAAGAAATCGATTTTCATCTTTCTAACAAGATTATGTACAGGATTGGTCCCTAAAAGGGGATTGACTTTAGAATAATTAACTTGGAGGAACTCTAAAACTCATTAATATTGATAGGTTTTCATGGGCCATCTCCAGGATAACTTAGGAACCACCCTGAAACATTGTCAAGGTAACTCTAGGGCATAGAGCATTGTCCAAAAGAAGTACCCAACATCAACCTTCTAGGTTTGATGGGTCAATCTTCTTGCACCTCACATGGACACCAGTGACAAGCTCAACCTTACTGAGAGTGGACCAACAAGGTCATTGAAGCAACACAAGTTCGAAGAAATTATACTCCCAAGTCAAGCCTAAAATGTTTAGCTCATGATATGAGTAACCAATCCTCGAGACCCTAACATGGGAGCAGGGGGCTAATGTTATGGGTGATCTTGAATCGAAGGGTATAATCGATATAAAATAAGAATAAAAGTAATAAAGTCAAGAAAATAACAAGATTTTGGACAAAAATAACACCATAGGCCCCAAAATGGGCCTAGGGGGATAGTTCATGTCAAACCCAAATTTATGTGCTTAATCGATGCCAACCCCTAGCAAAATAGCTAATGGACCATGTCCCATGCATGCTCTACCCCCAAAGCATTACCCTCTTGGGCCTAGGGGGAGATGCTCGCTGAGGCTAACCCTAGTCAAATATGAAATTGGGCACACTTCTTGGCCCGGTAAGTTACAAAAGTACCCAAATTGACTCTGAAATACTAACGCAACGACCTAGGTCAATCATCTTTATAAATACATCATTATGACTTATATGGGGTAACTTGAATCTTACTCCTAAACTCCCTAGTTTTCATACTCTTTCACTCTCTAACTTAAGCATTGAAATATATGTGGCAAGCACCACACCGATGTGCAACTTCTCTTTTTTGGCAGGCCACACACTAATATGCAACTTTTCTCCTTTTTGGCATACCACAATTTTCTCCCCTTCAAACAAATTCACTAATAGTGTCACATGAAGGTCAGTGAGTTTCTCCTCTCTAGATTTTTGCGTAAACTTATTAAATGTTAAAAAAAAATTGTTTTAACCTCTCAATTCTAACAAGATATTTGATTTAGAAATGCATGATTTGACATTTTGAATTAACAAAAGGAAGATGAGAGAGAATATGCTTTTTAAAATAAATATTTGTCTAATTTAAAATGTCATGTAATTATTTAAAATAATAACAAAATTTACTTCGGGACCTATTAAACATATCCTAAAGTTATGAAATATATTTTGAAAACATAACCGCATATTCTTCTAAACCTGTGACTTAGAATGTAATTTTTTTCATTTATAATTATGATTATTTTCTTATGAAATTGTATTGTGTAATTGTTGTTGTCTTAAAGAAATAATAACAATAAATAAAGTTAAGTTTATTTTGGTCATCAACTTTGAATAGTATTCTATTTTAGTTCCTATATTTTTAAAATTATTCAATCTAGTCTCTGAACTTTGAATATTATTTTGTTTGTTCCTTGAACTTTTAAAAAGTGCTTAATTTGGTTTATAGTATACTAAGATTTTGTTAACTCTTTAACAAAATGAACTTGTATTTTTGGATGGCTAGACTATAAATAAGTTAACTCCTCTAAAAAATCTAGAGTTTTAATTTTGAATAAGGTGTCAAAGTGGGAGAATTTAAAAGATATTTTTAAATTCAAAATTTTGGTCTTTCAGATTAGTTGTTGACATTTTACTTAACATAATTTTAATAGTGCTGATTTTAATGATTATTTTTTAAAAATCTAGGGACTAAAACGAAAATTTTTAAAAGCTTATAGACCAAAATAAAATGTGATTTAAAGTTGAAGGTCTAAAATAAAATTTAAACCTAAAATTAACAATTTTCCCCCTCTTTTTTACTTTTTGAGAATAGCATAAGATAATAGAAATTCTATTTTTTCCCAAATTTAGGAATCATTATCCTTCCGAGTTCCGTAGAAGAAAAACGCTCCCGCAACGAAAGCCGCCATTATCGAAGCAGGGTGATCTCAACTGAAGGTTTGTACAGATGAAAGGCGGCCATGGCGCTCTGGAGATGGCCAAGACGGTCATCGAGGTCGCGGACGTGGCCTGGTCGGCGATTGAGTGTTGCCATCACCATAAACCCAGCGATGATGCCACCGAGCGCACTCCTACAGAGGAAGAAGAACTCGATGCTCTGCGATCGGACAATCGGAGACTGAGGAATTTGCTTGAACAAAATCTCGACCTCCTTCAGAAGCTATCCGAATCTCATTGTTTGCTGAAAGATTGCCCTCCCGATGTATTTCCTCCATTTGCCCTCTCTTTCAATTTTTTGCCTGCTTTTGCTTTTTTTTTTTTTTTTTTTTTTCAGGTTTTCCTAGTATTGAAATTTCGTACTGTTCCCAATTTTAGGGTTGAAAGATTTATATTCATTTTCTAATTCATCACTTATTTAATGCTGAAGATGATGTGGTTAAAATCTTTGATTAATTAGAAACAGGCATTAATTTCAATTATGAATCTTTCCGGCCCTAGGTTAGTTTTTTGCTGAAAAGTTTTTGTTTGAGATTTGAAGAACGTGTGTTTTCCTTTCCTGAACTGGGATACATAAAGATATGGTATGGGTATTTGATTCGTTTCAATTATTGAACTCAAGTCGTGTATTTGGCCCTTGTAAATGGCAGCTGTACGCTCGTCTCGTTGCGACAGTGGATTCTGAAAAGTTCTTAAATGAAATTAAATCCCTCAAGGAAGCGTCAAAAGATGGAATTAGCTATGAATTTCCTTTCAGGGAAGCTACAGGTTTTTCCTTTTTCCTTTCTTGTACCAGACATGTTTCATTAGTTGGTACTGAAGTCTCGTATTCATATTGATTGCTTGATGTTTTTTCCTCTCCCCTGTTTGGTTCCCTGGTTAGGAGCTGATTCGCACACAGCTGACATTCTTGTGAATGTTAGCCGTGAAGCACCCAGTTGGTGGATATGGGTTACTGAAGATATGGTTCCAAGCAAAGTTGAGGAATGGAGTGGAATTGATGATGAAAGTTATGTGATTGTATCTGAAGAACATGTAGTGGATGCAGTCGCCCACTTTATGGCTAGATGTATTATGTCAAACCCAAAAACCAGGGTATGCCTATCACTTTGAATGGAATTTCTCTGTGGTTTTCTTTCTATAATGAATCTTAAATATTCGAGTTTTCCAAAATGCAGAATGTATCACCTGAGGAACTGCAGAAAAGTACGTTTTTCCTTTTGTTAATTTAACTTCTGGACTATGATGATTACACACAAGCGATGGCAATTGTTGAATTAATATTTTGTGCTATTGAACATCTAATTGCAGCAATAGCAAAGGCGCTGGATGGTATGGGCAGCAAAGTGGAGAAGATGTTTGAAATTTGGCATGCTGGGGTGCTGTTTTATTCCTTAGCCACTTGGGGACTTGCACTGGCAGGGTCAGTTTTCCTTGATTTATTTTCCTTGTCGAAAATGATCGCCATCTCATTTTTCTTGATACCTCGTGTAGAGTATGAAACATCATACTTTATAGGAGAATTTATTCTGGTCAACTCTTGAGTTAGTGATTGCTGAATTATAAGGATAAGCCTCAGCATGCTTGGATCTAAATCCCTTGTGTTGTTAAGCTTGGAGTTTGTCCAACAAACTAGAGCTTCCCAAACTAGGAGCCCACATCACATAGGATGTAAACGCTCATAACTTAGGTTGTTTGGAGCACTGAGTTGAGTTCTGAAGTGAGTTAATATGTTGGAATTATGTTGGAGTTAGAAAGTTTGTATTTGGGGTCCAAAATTATTTAGTTTGGAATTAGGAAACATTAGGGAGAGGGAGAGGGAGAGAAAAAGAGGAGAAGATGGAGTTTCTCAATAAATGTGCAAACTTTAAAAGTGAATACTATTGAAGTTGGTGGAGTGGAGTTGAGTTTTATTTAACACCCACTTATAAAGTTAGTGGGCCAAACACACCCTAAAAGTTGTTTTGCTATTTCATAAAAGGGTCGAGTTCACTCTTTTTCTCTAGTTTAAATATGTTGGGGAATGAAACATAAATTCAACATTTGATTCATTGATTCTTGAGTGGGTGACCCGGTATTATTTACTCCCAAGTTCTTTAGTTTTTGGTACCCCGCTTCAATTTCATCCCAAAGGCATGGAACTTTATCTAACCAATGCGTCTCACTCATTTCTGTTGCTACTTATCATCTCTTCTTTCAAACAAGCTTAATCAGATCTTCAGGATGTTGTTTGTCTAAATTTCGAATTAATTGTTTGATAACTTGTTTGATGGTCGAGCAAGCTATTGAACATTGCTTTGGGGTTGGTTTCATGAAACTTTACATGAGTTTTACACATTGCAGCTTGTACAAGGGTCGGGCTATATTGAAACTGGCTGCCACTGGTGTTCACCATACAAGCAAAGCGGTGATGACGGTACTCTGAAGAAAGCTATTGATATTCATCAAATGTATGATATTGTTTGGGGTTCATTCTTCTTTCTTTCAAGTGAAGTAAATAACGTTTAACATTTCTTATGGCATTGTTGTTTTCGTTCTTTTGAGTTGTGTTAATTACTGTTAAAATTGTGAATCTTGTACAGTTGCTTCATTCCAGTTATACATTATGTTAGGAAAAGTTATACAGTGTTTGAAATTTGAAACAGGGGATTTATTATTGTGGATTTTGTTTCGATCATCCATCTCTCTTGGATGGAGGAGCATCCGTATAATAGGATGCTGCATATTGAGTTTCATCCTGGGTAGGGAGGGTGGATAGGAGAGATTGGGTTGGGTTGGATCTTTTTTAGACCTCATTGTTCTAACTTTTTTCAATCCAAATAATTCTTTTTAAATAATGAACCAAACTCAACTTAACACGAAACATTTGGATTCGGTTTAATCGATTCATTTATTTAAATTTTTGTTCTAGAATGATAATATGTAAAAGTTCTATTTAATTATTTGTATTTATTGAATTGAGATTGACAAAATCAATTTCAATTTGTTTTGTAAAGATTCTTTCTAAAGTATCAAACAAAAATTATTTTTAGAGAATAAATTCATGTTATTAAATAGAATTAAAATAAATAAATATATATATTAAGTGTATTATAATTAAAAAAATATATAATTTTTTAAATTAATAACAAATTCTGATTCATTTATGGGTGTCAACTCATTTATGGGTGAACTTATAAAATTTTCATTTATTTAAACTCGATTTAAATTGTACAGATTGAATTAATTGGAGTTTTTTCTTCGTGAGCATCCCTCGTCTTGAGAACATCAAAATTGAAATTGGTTATTTGCAAACTAACTTTTTTGTTTAAAGGTTATGATTATTTAGGGTGTGTTTACTTTCTTATGAACGTAATTAGGAAATGGGAATTCTTAATTATGGAACCCGATTTTGAAAACTTGCGGCGGAAATTCATGGTAGGTCTCACCATTTTTTATTACTTCTTGCTCTGGCCTTCTCTAGCTTTTCCCTCTTCCTCACGCTCTCGCTTTCGCTGGCTTTTCCCTCTTCTTTGGCTTTCTCGGGCTTTACCATCCTCCTCTCGCTCGGTCCCTCCCACTTCCTTTGGCTTTCCCTCACTCTTCCTCTAGCTTTTTCCTCTCTTTGTTTTCTTTTTCAATGTAATTTTTTTTAATAAGAAATACATATGGTTGATAACACAAAAGCCATACCAAAACCTTCTCCGACAAATTACACTTGAAAATTCACAAACTAGAATTAAAGAAAAAAATATATATAATAATACCAAAAAAAAATATATAATAATACTTTGGAGCCTAGAGGAAGGAGAACTCTGTGTGGAATACTTACTAAACATGCTAACAATGAAACTTTTTTTTTTCTTTTTGAAATCATATGCATTTTTTATACTTCTAGCTCTAATTTAAGATGGTAAAGAGATAATTGTTATTTTTTTCAACCAAAAAAATATATTATTCATTATATAGATTTTAAATAATTAAAGATTATATATATAATCATTATTATTATAATCTAGAAGATCTCTATTAGAAATATATATAATCATTATTATTATAATCTAGAAGATCTCTATTAGAGATATATATATCAATATTATTTGAAAAAATAAATCTACAACGAAATTAAAATCTGAATTAAATCAATAAATTTTAAATTTTATTTCTTTTTTTTAAAAAAATCCTACGTATTTTGGTTTAGGTATTATATTTGGTTAACTATAAATTTTAATTAGTAAATAAAATGGGAATAAATATAAAATGACATTATAGTGCATTCAAATTCCATTCTCATTACAAATTACAATTCAACACGATCAAACCATCAATATTATTTGATTACCATTTCAGCCTCAATGAGTAGTATCTCCTTCATTATGGATGGTATAAGAAATGAGGAAGGCATTGTTTTGGTAAGATTAGAGCTGCTTAGATCAAATAATGAAAGTTCAAAGTACCTTGATTTTTCTTTATTACTATTATCATATATATAGAGTGAGAAGATCAAACTGTTATATGAATAATATCATTAAAAAAAATAAACAACTTGATATACCGAAAAAAATATGAACCCAACGACTTTACATTGTCAATTTGATAGAACATGTTGACTTTCTTATGGAGTAACACCTCATCCACAAGATCCAACTACACTTTGTGGAAATAAACTTGTACAAATTTATAAAAAAGGAGAAAAAATTTGAGAAAAATGCTTATAAAAATGTTGTTTTTAATGCCATATGAAGAAACATATTTATAAATTATTCGTGACCATTCGAACAGATGTCTCTTCTTCAAGTTGGTTAATTACGAAAAGACATTCATTCATGAATAACTCTATACGAATTATCACATATCATGTTCACGTCACTTTGAGCATGTTGAACACTTTTATTATATAATAACCAAAGAAATTCAACTAACCTGACAAAATATTCTTCGTAGCTGATACATTTCCAACTTGTAAACTTCCAATAGGACAACTATAAAAATAACACGATTCTAAAGTAATTCTGGGCACTTCATAAATTCTGGAATCGACAACATGACTATCCTCGTGTACTTTTACGAAGGTAAAGCTTTGAAATACTGTCGACCGGGGGCAAAATATTAAATCTCCATATACTTATAAACCATTCAAGTTTTCAGTTCAAGTACATCAGACTTAACTTTTCCAGTTAAGTCTCAAGTTCCATAGAAACCTTGCACCAGATTTGTATTGGACTGGAATAGATGAAATACAGATGCATGACTTTGCTCACCATCGTTTCATGTTATCCCTTCCAACTGAGTTCCACCGCTAGGTTAGAATGTTCGAACGAGTGATCTGAATTGTACAACGTCGAGATTGACCCTCTTTCAGCAACTGTTTCCTTTAGGTCATCTCCGCTCAAGCCAGATGAACCAAATTACATGAATTCCAGATCCAAACAGCGCCAAGAAAGGGAAGAAAAATGGAACTGTTCTATATACGTAGAAGTGAGAAAACATATGGTTCAAAGTCATGATAAAATAACACTGAAGTTCCATGAAACGAAAATGATCCATCACAACTTACAGCAGAGTGAAATCATTCTGGAGTTTTTCTCTTCTGTTTAGACACTGAATCGAGTTCTATTGGGGACTCACCAAAAACTGACCTGAAGGAAGTCAAAACTCATCAATAATACGCACAGGCTTGTTTTGAAGTAGACGAACGTAGCATAGGCAGACAACAATGACAAAAGTTGTTTTTTGAGCATTTCTGAAGGGTATTGACCCCTTAAATATGTTGTAATCTTCATCACAAGTTCTAAGAGCTTTTTATCTTAGTCATTTGCCACCATTCTTTAATCAAAGTTATATAAAGAAATTATTTCTTACTACCCGACATTCCAATCTAAGAGTTCAAATAATGACTACAAGAAACTAGAGGTGTGGCAGAATACTATAACATAATATACTAAGCTGAAGGTATTTAGGCAACCATTATCTAGGGGCAATCTAACGAAATATACCAAGCTAAAGTGTTTAGGCAACCATTATCTAAGGGCAATATAACATAATATACTAAGCTCCAAAGCTCCCTCATGTGTCATGACGTCAGGTTACACTGAAATATTAATTGGCCAAGGGCAAAAAATCCTAGCATAATGAGTTCTCAAAAATCAGCTTCCTCTTCGTCTTCCTTTTCATACTTATAAAGCCAAACCGACGACAGCATTCTCGAAAGTCAAACTACTTTCAATAAATTTTATGATACCACATGTAAAAGGGAAAAACATAATAATTATGGTTTGACATTTCACTTACCCACAGGTAGAGCATTTCTTGTGATGCTTGCAGAATATAGATAAACAAACAGAACAGACATAGCCCATATCAATTGTTTTTTTGTGGCAGAAACACCTGCAAATTCCCAACTTATTAGGTATTAGCAATTTCCTTCTGTTGGATTCAGAAAAGAGAAAAAATAATGATCCAAGGTGTAAATCAGTAAAAATCTACAGTAAGCAGCGCAAATAATAAGCACAAAACCACAGAATTGTGTATTCTCAAGACTCCAAACTTACGATGCACGGAAATCCACACCAACAGACTTTGGAAGCTGTAAGAAGGTCCGGGAATGCAAATCAGTGCCAAAAACAGTCTGCAGAAGAAGAACAATACAATATCACATCAGGGTAAGCAAGAGATTACAAAAAATAGGGGAACCCTCCTGGACCACGATCAATCATAGTTTTCAAATTCATTGACTCGACTTAACTAATCTGTAACTTAAAGTCCTAAAATAACGAGACTAGGAAACAGATGCTTTGAACTTGGAAGGAGAAATAGAAACCCACGGGAAAGTAGAACCTACAGAGAGATATTGAAACAGCCCATCCATTTGCTGAGGCTTCAGATAAACTCCACCCGTTATGTAAGAAGCCTATAAAGCATCAGAAATCAAATCATCACCAGCAATGAATAGATGATGATGATAAGATTCCGGGGAAAAGTAAAAGCCCCATTAAGGACAATGTACAGATAGCTTACCTGCTGAAGAAATGCAGAATTGTGTGAACCAATGTAACATGAATCTATAGGAACCTGAAACAGGAATGACAAAATTATACATGATACGATACTTATACACAAGGAAACACTGTTCAATATCGAACGCAGTATATAGTTAAAAGGAACATGGAGTGGAAAACAGCCAGCTATTTCGGACTTCAAATGAGTGACTAGAACACATAAAAGTTTAAAGCAAACCCATAAATGCAAATGTGAGTGGAGATTCGCATTTCTTTTCAATCTCATTGACTACAAACTTTTTGATTATGACCAAATGATTACTACTATCATGAACATTGCAGATATAATTGTTTCATATCAAAATATAATCATTCTTTTGGTCCATATAGTTACGTTAAGTTGTCACAGCCAAGAGAAAACTAACAATTCACAAATCTTAAACAGTTTTCAACTTTGAATTTGATACGGGTTGATGGAGAGAGTAATTTGAAAATGTGCCTCTATTTATACTTTTTCCAATTTGAAAATACAGCTCTTTATTGATTTTTTTCAGGACTTTTTTCCCAACTTTTGAGAGCTTCTACAGTTACAGCCTTCATTTGGTGTACCTTAGATAAGGATGTTGTTACTTCTCTATTAATGACTTGGATTGGGGTTTTTCTTATAAACTTCTATCCCAGAATCTGTTCCTTTAGGGAAAACTCCCAATTCTCCCATTGTCCTCTTTGTAGAATCTTTGCTTTCTAACTTTATTCTTGTTTCTTATTCTATATACATCTTCTTACATGCATACATATAAACATGTCGACTTTCACAATTAAGTCTGACAAGATTAATAGTAGAAAAGATGCCATATGTCCATCAAAGTTCCATCCATAGGGCAAGCAGATTAGATAATAATAATAATATTTTTTCCGGAATATTGGCATTCAACTCTAACAGTAAAGACTAGATATTCAGTTATAGACTCCAAGAAAGTAGATGAAAATCAATTACTGTAGTCTCACCAATGCATTCAAATTTAAATTCGCTTGTGGGATCACTGGGATATCTTGAAAAAAAAAACAAAATTAGGGGAGAAACCTACAGAAAAGTTTAGTCCATCACCACTTTCTACCAGCAAGACCAAACAAAGAACAAGTTAAATAGAGAGGAAATTTACATCAAGCATTTCCATTAGATACTTGGGGCTACATTTACACTACTTACTGATATAACCAGTTCAATTTATGAGAGTTGGTGATTGATAGAAGAGCTAGTAAAGTAATATAAGAGCACACAGAAGAGTAAACAAGAAATACCAACCATTGAACGCTGAGCAGAAAAGATGGCATTCATGATTGCAACATATCTGGAAGAGAGAAACAGTTACTAGAAGAAAGATTTTACAGTTTGTTTCCCATTTTTAAAGAAAAATACACAAATAAAAAAAATACAATAGAATTAAATATATTTTTAATAAGATAAAATAATCTTACTGTTCAGGACCATCTGGGGATCCCTGCAAACAAAGGATCTACACTCAAAGTAAAATGTATTCACATAGATTAGTGACATTTTCAAAATAAAAAAATAATAATAATAATAATAATATTTATAATAACTGGAAGCTGATTACTCGAATTGAATAAATAGTACATGTAAGCAACAAGCAAAAACAGGATATGAAAATTAGGAATAAATGATGCAGAACAGAAACAAATGCTTACTCGAGGTTGAGGATGGAGAGATCCAGAGCGGAAAACTTTCTGTATATCTAATCACAAGGTTAAGCATTTGGAGCATAACAATATGTTGATGAATATTAGATTATTCAAGTTGCATTTAAAGAGTGTGGCGATTAAAAATTCCATCGTGTCAGCCATAACTTTTACAGCATTTTGCTACCATTACTCATTACCAGAATTATCGACCAAAAGCACATATGAAAGATAACGTGGAAACGCCACTCCTTCTCCATAGATACTGTTTAGTCCTAACTGCTAAATCTTAATGGTCCATTGAAATATTCTAATTCTACAACATGATAGAGTTTTACTTATCAGCATAAATAAGCAAATAATCAGCACCAAAAATCATCAACAAGGATACAACACAAAGCCATGGAGAGCGATCCAGAAAGAAGTGAAGACATGGTCCCTCCTTTGGGGTCTTCCTTGAGGGATTGCTCATCGCTAATTACGAATTCCTCCAAATTATTCAATAAACGAGTACAAAGTGCAGGCATTCTACCATCTTCAAGGCCATGATTTGAGTAAGAAGACGAGTTGTATAAATACTTGCATGAAGCGTATCCAGTACCAATAACCACAACCTCATTAAGTTGATTCAGAACTAAAATGGAGTTCAGAAAAGCAAGTACCTATACGCCCAAAACAGAAAGAAAACGAAAAATACCAATCTTCATTACATCTACCTGAAAAACCTACTGGGTAGAATTGTTCACAGATAGAGAGATAATTTATCAATTACATGAGACAGAAACTTGGAGAATGGGAGAGAAGATGTGCTCCAGAAAAAAGGATTCGTATCCAGTAAAACCACTAAAAGGCTAACATCATCTGCAACAACACGATCAAAAGATCACAAAAACGAATAAGCCACTGCAATTCCGATACTTGTACCTGAGTGCCCATAAGGAAGGAGAAAGAGATTGGAGAAGAACCTGCATAGAGCTTCGGAGGAGCAGAAGCCATGGCTGTTACAGAATGGGCAACGGAGAGGGGGGAAGACGCCCAGTTCGACTTCTAATAGACTGTGGATGGAGAATGGGCCTAAAAATGTACAAATTGGCCCACTAAGAAAAACAGCCTCTTCAAGAAAATGGGCCCAACGTCTATAAATCTAACTGTTGGCCCAATTCTTTATTTTTTTCCTTTCTTTGAAAAACCTTTTGTGTACCATATACTTTATAAATTATATTGATTTTGAATTATTTCGTTAAAAGCTTTTAGTTTTAATTTTGGACCAACTAAACATTTTCAACCCTATTTCAAAATTTTCAAAATATTAAAATTTTTCAATATTGATATAACTTTCGATTTTTTACTTTATTTTTGTTATTTATAAATTTCGGTTTATATTGATTTAATGCATAATATTTTAAATTAATTTTTCCTTCATTTTACAAAATTTCATTTATTTTCTTTCCTATTCTAGTTAAAATCGATTCCTCCCAATTGAGATCTCAAATATATACTGAATAATGAATATAATGTTAACATCCTAGAAAATGTAAACATACATAATATATAATGTGGTTTTATTTTTTTGTGTGTTTACAAATATACTTAAAAATGTAAATGTACATCACATATATTGTTTGAAATATAAGATGATATTATTCATGCACTTATCAAATATAACTTGATTTATTTTTGTAGAAAATTCAAATATATATCGAATATATTGTATTGTATATATCAAATTCACCTTGTTCTTTCCTTCAAAGTTTCTTGTGGATTCTTGCTTTCATTTATGTGGGGAACAAATTTTATTTTTTTTATGAACTTTCCTTAGTTTGGTAGGTTTTGAAAAGAAGGTAGTTTTGGAAAGTTCATAACCACGAGAAACTTCCCTTATATCCGTCTTTTGGTTTTAATATTATTATTATATATTTATTTTTTAAAAAAATGAACGGTAAGGAGGGCTTAAAAAGTAAGTTAGACCGGACTCTTTTTTGTAAAATAATAGCCCGTTAATTATTCACGGTATTTTCTCTTCCTCTCTCTTTTATTTCTTGTTTTCAATTTTTTTTGCTTCTTGTCTTAGTTAATTTTTAATATTTCCTAATTGCATGATTTAATTTTTAGTGTGTTATTTAAATTTATCCTTGATTAAATTGTCTTTAAATTTGAAGTTATCATAGCTTGCATGATTTAGGTTTTGTCTTGCATAAATTTTCTTTAATCAAATTAATGGGTTAACTTTATTGAGCATTGTTTGAAGATAAAATTATTTTTTAAAAAATTGGTAGTTAACCCTTTATATCCTACAATTAGTATCAGAGTGGGTAGCTCTGTTTTCTTATTTCAAAAAGGTTTTGTAATTTTTTTTCTTGATTTTACCTTCTGTTTTTTAATCTTATTAAATCTGAAATTTTTCTAATTTTTGCAAAAAGTTTGAAAATTTGAGTTTTAAAAGCCGTTTTCATTAGAATTTTTTTTGAAAATTGGTTATTAAAACCATCATTTTTTTTTCTACTTCTTAATCTTTGAAATCTTTTTGATTAAAATCTAAATTTTGGAAAAATATTTCTCTTTATAAAAATCTTTAAAAAAAATTATTATATTCTCTTCCTTTTTCGAAAAACTTAATTGTTCGAGCTTATGACAACTACTGAAATAAATGGGTATGGTGGGTCAATCTACCACTAGGCCAGATGGAAATAATTATGCATGGCGGAAAACTATGATGAGAATTTATTTGGTTTCTATTAACTATAATCTATGGGAAATTGTTTCTAATGGTCCTTTAATTCCTACTAAGATAGTTGATAATAAAGATATTCCTAAGGAAGAAAAAGAGTTTAATGGTGAAGATAAAAAGAAGTTTTCTATTAATGCTAAAGCCATGAACTGTCTGTTTTGTACTCTGTCCCGATGAGTTTAATCGAGTCTTTGCATGTAATTCTGCTAAAGAAATTTGGGATACGCTTGAAGTAACTCATGAAGGAACTAATCAAGTTAAAGAGTCAAAGATTAGCATGTTAGTTCATAATTATGAATTGTTTAAAATGGATGCAAATGAAACTATATCTGAAATATTTACTAGGTTCACTAATATTGTTAATGCTTTGAAGGGATTAGGAAAATCTTATACCACCTCTGAAAATGTGAGAAAAATTCTTAGATCATTGCCTAAGAGTTGGGAAGCTAAGGTGACGGCGATCTAAGAAGCAAAAGACCTCTCAAAACTTCCACTGGAGGAGCTCGTTGAATCTCTCATGACACACGAGATAATCATGAAGGCCAATGTGGAAGAGGATGTCAAAAAGAAGAAGAGCCTAGCATTAAAGTCCACTCAAGTTCAAGAGGACTCTGAAATTAAAGCTGAACTAAATGATGAAGAGTTCGTTTACTTGACCAAAAAGTTCAAAAAGCATTGTAGGAAAAGGAACTTCTCAAAGAAAGTCAACAATCAAGAAGGCAAAAGAGAAAAGAGCAACAGAGATACAATTATCTATTATGAATGCAAAAAGTCCAGACACATGAAGTGGGACTGTCCTCAAAGAAAAACCATTTTAAAGAAGAACAAGAAGGCCATGAAAGCTACTTGGGACGAAAGCGATGAAAGCGAATCTGAAAAAGAGGAAGAAGTAGCAAATCTGTGCTTTATGGCTTTTGGAGACGACGACGACGATGATGAGGTAAGTCCTAAAAATCTTACTTTTGATGAGCTCATTGATGCATATAATGAAATTAAAATTGAATTTGAAAAACTGGGTTGCAAATATATGTTTCTTAGGAAGAAAAATGCTAAATTAGCTCTTGAAAATAATAATTTATTAATTAAGCTAGATAATCTAAAAGAGAAAAATGAAACATTAGGAAAAGATCTAGATTTATCTAAATCAAATTTGCATGCTTTAAAAGAAGAGTATAAATTATTAGAAAATAAAAATGAAGATATTTCAACTACTCTTTTAAAGTTTATAAATGGGAAAAAGAATTTAGATACCATGATGGGCAAGCAACAATGCATATTTGATAAAAGTAGCTTAGGTTATAAACCTCACCAAAAACAAAAAAAATTTACAAACTACTTTGTCAAAGAAGGTTCTATTATTTGTCATGCATGTGGAAAACATGGTCATAAAGCTTATACATGCAATTTAAGAAAAAACAATATTATGAATGAAAAGAGATGGATTCCTAAATTTTTGTTAGCTATCCCCCAAGGACCCAAACAAATTTGGGTACCTAAGGTTACATCTTGAGAATTAATTCTCTCAGGTATGTTTGAGATCCATAAAGAATAAGTGCTACTTGGACAGTGGATGTTCAAAATATATGACTGGAGACCACACAAAATTCACATACCTAGAAAAGAAAGAGGGAGGATACGTTACCTTCGGTGACAATAAAAATGGTAAGATTGTTGGCAAAGGTAATATTAGTAACGGTTCGAATTTTCTTATTGAAAATGTTTTCTTGGTTGATGGTTTAAAGCATGATTTATTAAGTATTAGTCAATTATGTGATAAAGGATATAGAGTAATTTTTAGTGATAAAAATTGTACAATAGAAAATACATGTGATGGAAAAGTTCTGTTTGTAGGAAATAGAGATAAAAATGTTTATACTATTGATCTATTAGATTGTCCTATAGTAGAAAATAAATGTTTATCTGCATTGCATGATGATTCGTGGTTATAGCACAGAAGGTTAGGTCATGCTAGCATGCATTTAATTTCAAATATTTCTAAGAAATCCCTTGTTAGAGGTTTTCCAAAATTAAACTTTGAAAAAGATAAAATTTGTGATGCTTGTCAAATAGGTAAACAAACTAAGTCTTCTTTCACACCAAAGAAAATTGTTTCTACTTCTAAACCTTTGCAACTGTTACATATAGACCTTTTTGGACCTACTAGAGTTGCAAGTCTAAGTGGAAAACATTATACTTTTGTTATAGTTGATGATTTTTTTAGATTTACTTGGGTTTTATTTTTATCTCATAAGGATGAAGCTTTAAAATCTTTTATTAGCTTTTCAAAAAGAATTCAAAATGAAAAAGGTTTTATGATTTCGAAAATTAGAAGTGATCATAGAGGAGAATTTGAAAATGCTTCTTTTGAAAATTTTTGTGAAGAACATGGAATTTTTCATGATTTTTACTCTCCAAAAACACCTCAACAAAATGGTGTTGTAGAAAGGAAAAATCGATCTTTACAAGAATTAGCTACCTCCATGCTTAATGAATATGATTTACCAAAATCTTTTTGGGCTGAAGCTGTTAATACTACATCTTATGTAATGAATCGTGTTTTAATAAGACCTGTTTTAGATAAAACTCCTTATGAGCTTTTTAATAATAAAACTCCAAATATTAGCTATTTCAAAGTCTTTGATTGCAAATGTTTTATTTTGAAAGACAAAGGGAAACTTGAAAAGTTTGAGTCAAAAATGGACATTGGCATATTCTTAGGATATTCTACATGTAGTAAAGCATATAGAGTTTTTTAATAAAAGAACTCATGTACTTGAAGAGTCAATGAATGCTGTTTTTTATGAAATACATGTTGCCACTAATAAAGTTTCTGCTAGTGATGAATTAGAAATACCCGTTGAAGATTTTAGTATTAAAGATAGGGAAGCAGTATCAAATGAATCTCAGAAAGAGCTTGAAAAATCCCTCCCTCAGGATTAGAGATTCTCCATTCACCATCCTCAGGAGTTAATAATATGTGATGTATCTCAAGGGTAAGAACTCGTTCTTCTTTAAATGCTTTAAATAATGTTGCTTTCATGTCTCAAATTGAACCAAAGTCTTTTAAAGATACTGAATCTGATGAGTTCTGGTTAATTGCTATGCAAGAAGAATTAAATCAATTTGAAAGAAATAATGTGTGAGAACGAGTCCCGCGTCCTAGTGATCATCCTGTTATAGGTACTAAATGGATATTTAGAAATAAAATGGAAGAATCTGGTAATATTGTTAGAAATAAAGCTAGACTAGTTGCTCAAGGCTATAGTCAAGAAGAAGGAATATTATGAGGAAACATTTGCTCCTGTTGCTAGATTAGAATCTATTCGCATGCTGCTTGCATTTGCATCTCATAAGAATTTTACTTTATTTCAAATGGATGTAAAAAGTGCTTTCTTAAATGGTTTCATAATGGAGGAAGTGTATGTTGAACAACCTCCTGGTTTTGAAAGCTTTGATAATCCAAATCATGTTTTTAAATTAAATAAAGCACTTTATGGTCTTAAACAAACTTCTAGAGCTTGGTATAACCGTTTGAGTAAATTTTTTCTAGAAAATGGTTTTAAAATGGGACTTATTGATACTACTCTTTTTATCAAAATTAAAGATAATGATATTTTATTAGCGCAAATCTATGTTGATGATATTATATTTGGTGCTAACTCTTCTCTTTGTGAAGAATTTTCTAAGTGTATGCATAGTGAATTTGAAATGAGCATGATGGAAGAACTTAAATTCTTCCTTGGGCTTCAAATTAAACAACTTGAAGATGGAATCTTCATAAATCAAGAAAAGTACACAAGGGATCTACTCAAAAGGTTAAGTTCGATAATGCAAAAGTAGCAAAGACCCCGATGAGTACTACTACAAAGCTTGATAAGGATGAAAAAGGTAAAAACGTAGATATTAAAGCTTATAGAGGTATGATCGGATCCTTGCTTTATTTAACTGCGAGTAGGCTGATATTATGTTTAGTGTATGCATGTGTGCTAGATTTCAATCATGTTCTAAAGAATCGCACTTGTATACTGTAAAAAGAATTTTTAAATATTTGCTTAGTACCGTTGATTTAGGCTTATGGTATCCTCTGATTTTTCTGGTAGTCTAATTGATAGAAAAAGTATTAAAAGCAAAATTCTGTTGCATTATCTACTACTAAGGCTGAATATATTGCTATTGTTAGTTGTTGTTATCAAGTTTTATGGATGAAACAAACGTTGCGTGATTTTGGTTTAAATTTTGAACAAGTATCAATCTTTTGTGATAATATTAGTTCAATTAATTTAACTAAAAATCTCATTCAACATTCTAGAACAAAGCATATAGATATTAGATATCATCTTCTTCGAGAGCATGTGCAAAATAAGAATATTGTCATTAATTATGTTAATACTGAGAATCAGGTAGCAGATATTCTTACAAAGGCATTAAATGAAGAAGCCTTTTGTAAAAATAGACTTGCACTTGATATTATTAGAATTGCCAAATTATGTTTGATAGGGGAACATTATTCATATTTCTATGAATTTATGTATTTTAATTTATTGAGGGGAGCATTATTTGTATGATTAAGGGGGAGAAAAATCACTTGTATATCTTTTTGTTATAAGAAAAGGGAGAGAAGTATTTTTGGTATTATGGTGGTTTGTCATCATAAAAAAGAGGAGATTGTTAGCTTTAGGGCTTCAATTAAAACCAAGTATTTTGATGATAACAAACTCAGATTTTTTGTTCAGGATCAAACCAATTTCTTTTTCTCACAACCAAGGTGTACCCACACCTTAATACAATTCCCAAAAATTAAAAGAAAACCTCACAATATTACCTCTTGAAGGCTAAATACACAAGTTGAGCACTAAAAAAAACTCACAAAAATAACTCTAGGCCAATTTAGGAGCAAGGAGGACAAGAATTTGAGAGTAGAGAGAATTGAGAGCTTAAGACTTGATAGCTTTTTTTGGTGTGTGAAGAGTAAAATCAAGTCGAATTTATAGGCGAGAGGGATAAATTTTGGCCATTGGATATGATTGCAAATGAAGGGTGGGGATTGAATAAAAATAGAAAAGGAAAGGATTTATAATTAAGAGAGGAATTGAAAATGAAAGAATTTGTAATTAAGAGAGGAATTTTGAAAGATTGGAATTATTGAGATTTGGAGAATAAAAATGATTTGAAGGATGAAAATTTAGGAAGGAAATCAAATTTGAAAATGCTGAAAAATCTTCAACCACGCTACGTGTCACCATACTATTGATCCGCGCATCTAACAATTTCTCCTCCTTTTCCCCTTTTTTTTTAAATATCAGCTGCCACTTGTCATTATCTCATTCGTCCACGGTCGCCACGTCACTGCCATATCATCAAAAAGTGATCGGTTGGAGCGCCACATCATCAATATTGACCGTTTGTGTGCCACGTCGGATGCCACGTCAACAAGGTGCCACGTGTCACTGCCACGTTGGATTTCTTCTCCAATCTTCTTTTGCTTATAACTTTCTCGTTTGAACTTCGATTTGAGCGATTCAAATTGCGTTGGAATCGTCTTTCCAAGCTCTACAAGATAGTGACTCTAAAACACTGAAAATATTAGTACAAAAAATCTAAGTTTGTTATCATCAAAATACTTGGTTTGATTGAATCCCTAAAGCTAACATAATTCACGTAAAAAAATAGGAAAGTTTAGACAATTATATAGTTGAGCCTATTTATTTAGTTTATATGTGTAAAAAGCTCTTTGGTCTAATCACTCTTGCAAGTCTAAGTGTCATTCAAGAGTAATTTTCAAATTGTAAAAACTATCTTTATCATGTTCAAAATCACTTGAAGTTGGGATGGATCTATTAAAGGGTCGAGGATACATGCCCCTGAATCAGGACATTTTACATATATGTATACTGTTTTTTATTAATTTCAAAAAATGTGTAGCATTCATTTGTAAACATATATATTGTGCTTCCATTTAAAACACATAACTGGTTGTTGCTTTTGTGGTTTAGCCCATGGTAAAATTAGGGGTGAGCATGATAGATCGACAAAGCCGACCGACCGAATCGAAGGCAGTCAGTCGGAGAAGAGGAGGACTTGGTCGGTGTTGGTTTGTGAAAAATCTAAACCGACTATTAGGGGTGTTCAAAAAACTCGATGACCCGAAAAAACCGATCAACCCAACCCAACCCATGTGATTTAGGATGGGTTATCTACTCATTTGGGTTGGGTTGGGTTCAAATAAATGAAAATTTTATGGGTTGGGTTGGTTCAAGATTTCACCTGATATATCTCAAATCAACCCGAACAAACCCAAATTTATTATTACCTTTAAAATATGTTTTTTTATTACTTATAACACAATATTTATCCATATATTGATTTTAATTTTATTTAATTTTAATATTTTTTTAATAATTTATTCTTCAACAACTTTTAAAAGTAGTTTCTTTGTATTTTAGAAAGAAAATTTTCACTATTTAAATTGAAAATGAGTTGTTAATCTTAATTCAATATATGAAAATAATTAAATAAGTTTTTTACATATTTATGTTGGGCTTCTTTTTAGAACAAAATTTTAAACAAATGACCCGATTAACCCGAACCAACCTAACCCAAATATTTCATGATTGGGTTGGATTGGGTTATTTTTTAATAAGAGTTATTTGGGTTGAATAAATTTATAACCCGAACAATTGGGTTGGGTCTAAAAAGTCTAAAAAGTCTTTTAACCCAACTCAACTCAACCATGAACACCCTAGACTTTTTAAAAAAAATCAAAGAATAAAACCGACCAATAGTTGGTTTGCACTCTTCGACGGTCGAGATCGATTTGAACATATATTAAACCAACCATAGTCAATTCGGTGGCGATATGGTCGAAAAACAGATTCCAACCAACCGTTGTACACCCTATGGTAAAATGATCACTCCTGCATCTGATCATAGTTCGAATCTTAGGTGAGTCGATTTTCTTTTTATTTTTAATTTTGATTGTTTTAGTTTTTATTATGTATATTTATATATTTGTTTTAATTTCTAACTTTTAATTTACAATGAATTGCTAACAAATTTTATATTTCTACTTTTTCAGAAAAATATATTTATTCTAATTAAACGAATTATTCACATTATTCATTTATAATGTTTTCTTTTTAAATTTTGAAATATATATATATAGCATTTAATTTTTAGTACACTTGAAATATACCAAGAAAAATTAATTTCAGTTTAATTATTCTCACACACATACATATAGAAATATATAAATATTTTGGATCTTTATAAAACTATTCTACAAAAATTAATGGACTGATTTTTGCTTATATATCTAGATGAATAATTCTACAAGAGATTATAATAATTTTGTAACTTTTTTGTAATTTGTTATACTTAAATAGATATTGTATGCATTTAAAATTACATTTAATTCTACTTCACAATGAATTATATTTAATTTTTAATATATTCAAATAAGACATGCATGCTAGATACAAAATTGATAATTTAGAAAACTATAAAACATAAAAATAAAAAATTCAAGAACCTATTTGACATTTTTAAAAATTTAGGAGTTATATATATAACTACAAATTGGGAAGTTATGGGCTAAACTTCTAACCATATATACATTTGTGCCCGTCACATGAAATCCAGTATCCACCACGACTTTGAAGCACGCATTTAATTACTTGAAATTAATTTAATATTGAATTTTATACTTTTAAATATAATTTTCATTTCATCAAAATTAGGTTTGAACAATTAAAAGTATGTTTCACGGTGATTTTAAAAATAATAAAACTAATTTTAACCATTTTAAAATCACTCTCAAACACACCCTTATAATGTGCTTGGAATAACTGCTTAGAAGCTAGAACTCAGAACTATTTAGAGATTTGAACTTTGACCATTTGGTTGATGATAAATGTTTTATGTCCGTTGAGTTATCTCGTGATTGTTATATTCGCCTCTATGTGAAGTTTGCTTTCTCTTTTGTTTCATTTAACTATGTGAACAACTGAAGTAAAATAGATTGAATTCTTTTTTTTTTTAAGACAAATCAGATGGAGAGATTTATTGAACATTTAAGTTACATTTAAAAAATAAAATTTCCTAGCAGTAAGAGCCACTTCAAACGTTTGTTATAATTTGGGGGGGGGGGGGGGGGGGGGGGGGGGAGTTATTCATATCCATAAACTTGGTAGTTTGTATCGATTAAAATCTTGAACTTTTATAAATAACTAATTTAACCCTCCCTATGTTGGTGATCCATAAAATCTCGTAACTGCTATTATTCACTTGATTTCAACCGCTCTCTAAAATATACTTAAAGAAGTCTTACACCGTGTTACTACGTCCATACCTAAAGAAATCAATAATGTTTGTTATCCAATACTAGAAATAAACATTCCATGAAAACTCCATATCCTTATGGAACTTACCATTAGCCTCACATGAATTGTTTAGCATTAGTATGGAATGTCTAAGACAAAGTAGATTTGAGACAATATGGTAAAGTATTAATCACAAACTAATATCAATGTGTTTTTAAAATATATATATATATATATATACAAATTAATATTGGCTATATGTCCTTCCACTCATTTGCAATCTTTTTCAAATAAGATCATTTCTGATGCCAATGGCAAATTTCTGCTTCTTGTTACTGCTCTTGTTGCCACTTCTCTCTTCCAAGCCAGCTTTCAGTGAAAGTTCACTAAAACCTGGATTTCATTTTGATCTTACACACGTTGATGCTACTTGGAATTTTTCCAAATTCGAAATACTACGACGAGGAATCAAGCGCGACAAGACCTGGATACAAAATTTCAATAAGATGATCATAAGTAATTTGAAAGTTCGAATGCCAGTTGTTGAACAACGAGGAAGCTATCTGATGAACTTGTCACTAGGTACGCCTCCTATTTCATTCTCTGCCATTTTCGATACTGGCAGTGACTTGGTTTGGACGCAGTGCAAGCCATGCTTGCAATGCTTTAAGCAGCCGACCCCGGTGTATGATCCTGCACAATCATCTTCATTCGCTAATGCTACTCGTTCCGCTGCATTATGCAAGGAATTGACAAATTCAAGTTCCAGCAATGGTTGTGAGTATTCGTTTAGTTATGCAGACGAGTCTTTCACTACAGGTTATTTAGCGTTCGAGACCTTGACGCTTGGGGGAGCAAACCAGAAAGTTTCTACACCAGACATAGCTTTTGGGTGTGGGATAAAGAACCATGTAAAGGGTTTGACGCAAGGTGCTGGCATAGTAGGGTTCAACCGAGGACCATTGTCGCTTCTTTCGCAGCTCCATATTAAAAAATTTTCTTACTGCTTAAGTCTAAATGGAACTGGGAGCTTGGTTTTTGGATCTTCAACAAGCATTGACAATACAACCAACCGAGCCATCAAGACCACGCCACTGATACAAAATCCATACAATCCATCTTACTACTATCTATCTCTACAAGGAATCACAGTTGGCCAAAAGTACTTGCCCGTCCCATCCTCGTCATTTAGACTAAACACCGATGGCAGTGGCGGCATGATTATAGATTCTGGCACATCAATGACGTATATAACAGAGGATGTCTTTGATGTGCTGAAGCCAGTTTTTGCTTCACAGACAAACCTCCAAGTGATTTGGTCAAGTATTGGTCTTGACCTCTGCTTTCAACTACCTTCCCACAACAATAGTAAACTTGATGTGCCTGATTTGATATTTCATTTTGAGGATCTCGACTTAAAGCTCCCAGTCGAGAATTATATGGTCGTCAATGAGGAGCTAGGGATTGTGTGCTTAGCAATGGGGGCTGCAGGAGGTTTGTCGATTTTCGGCAGTATGCAACATCAAAATATGTTGGTTCTTCATGACCTTGAAAAAAAAGTTGTATCATTCATTCCCACACAATGTTCACAGCTCGATTACTAGAAGTCAGAACTGAATGATCATGTGTATCATTTGAATAACATTGGTCCTACCAGATCTCTGCTCTTTGTTTAACTAGCATCTGAAGCAGTAAGACACTAAGATAATATTGCAAAACTTCTCTAAATTGCATAGTGTCTAACTGGAAACATATTTTTCCAACTCGGTAACTTTAAATAGCAAGGTTGGAATGGATGTAACAAGTTGAAAATAAATCAATCTTACATAAACAATCACAGCGATGTGCAGTATCTTCTACGACAGAAAGAGTACAATTACAAGAAAACAAAGAAATGACCTCAAAAACCCTTCAGTTCGCCGCATTCATACATCAGTCTCGATGGGGAAGAATAAATAACGGTTTACATACAGCCAGCATACAGGAGAAAAATCTCAAAACATATAAACCACAAATAATACAAAGCCCACCATGAAGTCACCCCACCATGAAAAGAATTACAATGAAAATGATGTTAAGAAATTGACAATGATAAATAAAAGAAAGGCAGCAGGGATACTAGCTAATGGATTCACCAATGAGGAAGCAAAGGAAGGGGCGGAGTTCATCCCAGAAGTACTACCAACGGGACCACTAGCTGGCGGGAGTCCAGGGAGAGAACCAGTTGTTGAAGGGATCAATCCTGACCCGGGTGCAGGTGATCCGGAGCCATCAAATTGAGGAGCAGGTGCAGGTGCAAAGTTTGTATCTCTGATTACTGTAGTAGGGGGGGCTTTAAGTGGGGGAAATTGCTGTGGCCCTGCAAATTCGGTTGAAATGAAGAAAAGCATGATAAGGTTTGCATTTAACAACTTACATAGATGCTAAAGTGATTATTTTGATTTTCAATTGAATTCCAAAAGAGGCAAAATGGATCTGTTTGAACTTCTACAGTTAACATTTTATCTTGAATTTACCAATCAACATAAATAATCCATTGAGAGCACTTTGGACAAGTGCTCAAAGGCAACTATCAACCGGTAAAACTCACGATCTTTTAAAATTTTGATGAACCCACCAAACGAAACAACCTGAAAGGTAAGTTTTCTGGGCATAAAGGTTAAACCAAAACAAAAAGAACAATTACCTGGGCATCGAGGCTGAAGAATCGAAGACAACCTGTGAAATAAATATAGATTAATCATAAAGATTATTTGAATGAAACTCTCCACAATGGCATACCCAACTTAATCAAAAACCTTGAAACCAAATGAGAAGAAAAAGAGACATACGTCGTCAATATGGTGCCATTTACAAAACCACCATAACTACAAGATGTAACATTGCAACCTGCACTACTCTGCTGTGCAGTGACATTCCCAAGCATTAGATTGCTGTTTCTGCATTGCATACTCGAACAAGAAACAGCAAAGGGAGCAGGCATGCAATACATACTGTTTCAAAACAAACAGTTAAGCAAATTAAATCCATCAATTATCAGAAAACCATATCAACTGAAAAAAAAAAAAAAAAAAAAAAAAGCTGCTCAATTACTTGAGGTTCCCTGGTCCACAGCTACACTGCACACAATGACTCGCCGTAATGGCATAGCTTCCATTGGGCACGATCAAGCCAGAGTCGGTGGCATACGTAGGAAACTTAGATGCACAAGCTGCAAAGAAGAAGAAGCAACAATCATCCCCACAACTTCAGAAACAATTAGTTATGAACCCAGAAGTCTGTCTAATGACTAAAACATAGCACGTTCATCACTTCATTTCCTTTTAACTGCCAAATTTCAGCAAACCATCTAGACATCATTAGTTTCTTACAATTCACGGCCATCATAAATCAACTACAGATTTCAACAAAACATTGAACATGTAAATGAAGATTAACAACATCAATGTCCCAAAATTTCTGAAACAGAAAACAAAGAAGACTTATAACGTACCTGGCAATGGGACGGCCAAAATATCACCAGCCTTAATCGCTGGGTTGCCCATGGCATTAACATCCATCAAGTCAGTGATAGTGGTCGAATATCTAAAAGCAATCCCAGTTAAAGTATCTTCAGGTTGAACAACGTAAGACAAGTAAATAGCAGGCAACGAATTATCAGTTCCATTAAAGCAAGTACAAGGAAGCGGCACAACAAGGGTCTGTCCAACATCGAGAAGAGAGGGGTCCGAGATGGAATTAGCCTCTCGAATCTGATCTGACGAGACCAAACCAGCGTAGATGGAATCGGCAATCGACGAAAGAGTGTCAGAAGGGCGAGTCTTGTACCGAGTAGAAACCGATTTACGAATCCCATCAACGCAAGAACAAGAAATAGGGATTTTGATGAAGAGCTGCGAAGGTAGAATGTGATTTTCAACATCTGGGTATGAAACATCTATGGCGTTGGCGGTGAGAATCGAAATGGGATCGACTTGAAAGAGTGAACCAACTTCAGAAACCTTGAGGTCGGTGTAGAGAGTGTAACCAAGCAGGGCATTGCAAGAATCGGAGTTCGAACATGGCTCTATAGTTGATTTAGCGCAAACAAAAGCTACATTGGCCAAAATAGATGTTAAAACAACAAACAAAAACAAATTCAAAGCTCTGCAAGCACTACATAGCACTTGATCTGCCATTCTGAAAGATTTTGTTCTCTGTCAAGTTCTCTAAGAACAAAACAGAGTATAACAGAGAGAAATAGATCTCTCTCTCTCTCTTACTCCTTTCCTTCCAAATCAGATATCAAAATGATGGGGTATTTCCGCCTTTTCCTCTACTTTACTATTCTCCAAGAAGTAGAGGAAATTGAAACTCAAACAGAGAGGAAAATGAAATTCGAGGCAAATGGGATTCCTCGCATTGGATAAGAAATACTTTTTTGTTCTGCAAACAGTACCGAGAGAAATTATTCACAAGGGCTTCAAAATTTCTGAAGAATATGGATATCTTTTCTTTCTTGGATTCAAAGGGGTTTTAGGGTTTTTGAGAAAAGGAGAAGAAGAAGAGAGGGAAAGAATAAGCTTTGGAGAGGGCAAGAAGACAAGTATGTTCCACTGAGGGAACAGACAATAGTCAGAATCTCGATCTTCGAGTTTTTTCTTTGGACTTCTTTGCCCATCGGAAAGCTCAAAATTCCCGCTTTTTTACAGCTTTCAAACGACGACGTTTCCAGCTTTCTTATTTTTCTTAATCTAGGTTGCTCTTTTTCCGGTTAGGGATATTTTGGAGATTTCATCTTTTTGCCTTTTTTGCGGGTACGGTGGTGGCATTGGCATCTTCAGTGGGCCCGACGAGGATTTCATTTCAGGCGCCGTTGAGGGAAAATAATTTTTGGTTTTTTCCCCTTTTTTTTTTTTGTTAAATTAAAATGTTAGTCCTATAATTTAGAGAATTTAAAGCGCTGAATTAGGTTATGAAATGTAGACTAACGTTAGAATTATAAAATTTATGTTTGGATTAAGAGTCGTAAATATTTACATTACAAAAATATAAAAAAGAAAAAGATGAATATAAAGTTTTTCGATGAATGGACAAACTTCAATGATTAATTCTATTGAAGTTGATTTATTTTATTTAACGTTGACTTATGAAGTTAGTGGATCAATCGCTTTTTAGAAGTTGGAGTTTAATCCTTATGATTAAATAAAATCTTGACGATAGTGCTTATGATTTGATGCAATTCTTATAAATAGTAGTTTATCAAACCACATAAACTTAAGTCTAATTATAAACTACAATGACAAAATTCCAACATTCTAAAAATCATAAAAATCAAATTTAAAATTTAACATTGTCTAAAAAATAAAGGTTAAATCTAGTCCTTAAATTAACTTTGTCGCAATGGATTAAATAACAATAATAATTTTAATGTAAGAAAATAAAACATGTGAATACGTCTTTCAATATTTATGATAAAAAAAATGCTAACATATAATAAAAAATTTGAAAATAAACTAGCCGATTATTAAATTTACATAAATTAAAATTGAAAATTTGTGAATATAATATTAAAACTGAACAAGTTTCACACTATGTAGGGGTGTTTATGGGTTGACTTGGGTTGAGTTAAAAGCATTTTTTTATACCCAACCCAATTGTTTGAGTTGCAAGTTTTTTCAATCCAATAGAACTTTATTAAACAATGAACCCAATCTACTGCACCAAGAAACATTAGGGTTTGATTAGTTCGGGTACTCGGGTTATGTATTTAATTTTTTTATAAAAATAAGTAAAATGTTAATATAAAAATTATTTAATTATTTGTATATATTGGCATTTCAGTTTCAATCTATATTATGAAACTTTTCTTTTGAATGTGCTAAAACATTGTTCTTTTAATTGTTGGAGACTAAATTATCCAAGAAAATAATAATAAAATAGATAAACTTTCACAAATAGGAAAAATGTTAAACTATTTACAGAGATAGTAAAAAAAATACTAATAGACACTAATATACTTCGATCAACGCCTAACAAATATTACTGATAGACTTCTATCAGTTTCTATCATCGATAGATACTAGTAGACTTAGTTTTCATCATCGATAGACACAGATAGACTTATACCAGCTTTCATAAAAAAAAAATATTTTATTATTTTGTGTAAATAGTTTTTATTTTTTTTTTATTTTCAAAATTCTCCAATAAAATATGTATATATAAGTACTATAAGTGAAAAAAGTCATAATTTTTTAAAAATCAATAATAAATTCGAATTGATCCAGGTTAATTTTAGTTATTTAAGATGAATTCATGAACTAACTCAATCTATAAAATCTTAATTTATTTGAATCCAACTCAAACCAAATCGTATAAATTGAATTTGGTTGATCAAAATTTTCGGGATCATCGATTTTTTTTAACATCCCTACTACTACCCTACTTGACAAGAATGTACATTTGCCCATTTCCTTTTTAAAAATTGTATTTTAAAAATAATAATAAAAAATTATGTGTGATTAGATCGAATGTATAAGCGTACGCTCTATAGATTGCGCGTAAGTTATCAGATATTATTGGAAAGAAAATGGTAGAGCGGGTAGTTTTGACATTAGTGAATTGCTGATGCACGAAAAAGGCCTCTCCATTAATTAGCCAATATATTATTCTCGTTAATTTTGTCTATTTCTTTTTTTTTATTTCAGTTAAAACATATTTTTTGTCCATTTCTTTCTTTTTTGTTATTTTAATCATTTATTGAAAATAAATCCTAAAATTAGGTATTTTAAGTTTACTTGAAATTGATTAAATCATGATCATAAATTTCATGTTATAAAAGCTAGATTTCGCGTGTTACAGTGTATGAATATCATAAGTTATGAATATTAATTTAGGCTCATTTATAAGCTCGATTTAGACATTCCTTACGTATTCTACATTTTATATATATTTAATCAATATATTTTTCATTGTAAATTAAGTGATTATCAATAATCAATTCATCGATATGGCATCGGAGTCATACAAGTCTAAGGTTTAGTCTCTACCATCTCTTGCCTTCTGTTGTAACATATGCATTGCATACCTTTCTTTTTCACATAATTTGTTTTCTAATATTTTATTATATGAAAATTATTGACAAAACTTCAAAAATGACTTAATTTAAGATTAATCGAGAGTATATATATTAAAATTCAACAGTACATAGATTAAAATTAAATAAATCCAAAAAGTAGAGTGACATTGTGACCATTGATTTACTGTCGTTTTCACTTTTTTCTTAAATGAGTTTTCGAGACATGGTCTAAATTTAGATTTGAAATATGAACTCTTTAAGACTATCACTTTTTATTTTAAAAAGTTCTATTAGATTTTAAAATAGACAATAAAGCAAAAATACTCATTGTTTATTCTTAATTATTTTTAGTATATTAAAGGTAGGTAATCAAACCACAAATCTTTTAGTTGTCAACATATATTACATGTTAGTTGAATTACGTATGTTTATCTTTTTTTCTTAAGTATATTACCGAAAGAAGAAAAAAAAAACCTAACTAAGATTTTAAAATCTATTGAGATGTTTGACTATAGAAATTGGAGTTGTGAATTCCACTTCTGGTTTCATCTAAGGACTTCCCGACTCCACCATTAAATAATGTCAATTTTGTGCTTTATTAAACTTATAACACCATGAACCTTCAAACTTCACAACTCCAAAAGACACCAATTTAATTTCAAAAATTCTATTTTGAAAAATAACAACAAAAAAAAAAGTTTCAAAATTAGAAAAATAGCAAAATGATTTTCCACAATTATAGCCTATGAATAATTAACAAAAGACTAAAATATAAAAAACTCATTAAACTAAAAATACTAAATCTAAAATTCAAATCAGACCAGCAAAGATTTCATTGATTATTAAAAATCAAATATTTCATATCTTATGAAAATAGTGACTAATTAAAACAAATATGATATTAAAAAATGACAATCAAGATTCTATTAATTATTAAAAATCCAAATATTTTAAAATCTTGAATTAAAATAACTTTCAAAGAAAAACATACGTAACACACGTAATAAATATATATATATATGTGTTTAAAACGAGACCCTGTTGTATCGTGCATATGTCTCTTTTATCCTCTTGAACATACAATTTTGGAATGAGACATGGTTATTCTTTATTCATATGTTTTCTATCAACTTGTTTATTGATGAGCATGTGCATCCTTGTAATAAATCCAATGTTTTCCCCCATCATTCAAAATGCAACTTTAAAAGTTATCGAATTTTTCTTTAATTTCTGAGAATACAAACTGCCCAATGAAGAGAATACAAACTGCCTAATGAAGAAGAATGATAAGATAAATAGTAAATTTTAAATTTTCATATAGAAAATAGCAAAACGTTTTCAAAATTGTAAAAATAGCAAAATGATTTTTTAAAATAAAAAATACGAATTAACAAATATCTAAAATACCCTTATTGATTAAAACCCGTGTAAAAAAACCAAAACAAATCTAAAAATAGTTGAACCAATCCAAATGCACTATATTTAATTGAAGTCAAGCCATAAAAAAAAAAAAAAAGGAAAACAAAACTTTAACAAAAGCCCACAAAACAATCTCAGATGCTCACCTAAACAAACCCAAATACATGTCCACGGTGGCGACGGTAATGTAGACAACGAAGGAACGTCAACTGCAAAGAAATAAGCAAACGAGGTTGTTGGTGGTGGAAAGAAGAGCAATAGAAAGGAGTAGCAGAAATAAACAAAACGAAAAGAGAGAAGGATAAGTGTTGGAAAATACCTTCCACTTATGTCGAGAATGAGAACTGTTGGAAAATACCTTCTACTTCTACCGAATGAGAAGTGTTGGAAAATATCTTCCACTTCAACCGCGGAAATAAGCAGGAAAATAACAAAGAAATAATTAAGAGAAAGTAGTAAAACTGGAAACACAAGAAGTGAAAAAACTCCCAACTCAAAGAAAAACTACAGGCCACAAGAAAGAAATCTACTATATAAAAAATTGTTACAAACACACAGAACAATTTTCTCTCCCGATCCCAAGTACAAGAACATTCTCTCGAAGCTTTTGACTATCACAACTTTTTTCCACTCTCCATCTAGATAATACAAAATGAATTTAATTAGAGTTAGCACACTAAGCTTAAAGTGTTTCTATCTGGGACGAACGAAAACCAAAGGCATGGATTCCTTTTATAGACTAGCCCATGATTTTCCTAAACCTTTTCGATGTAGGACAAACCCATGACTTTCATAAACCTTTTCAATATAAGACAAACCTATGACTTTCCTAAATATTTTTTTATGTGGGACAGCTACACTTCTAATATTTTGCTAAAACCCAATAAATTCCACATTGGCAAGATATTTGAAGAATCTACAACTCCTGTAACGTCCATTGTCTTCACCAACAACCATAATTCTCATCTCATAGAATTATAACCTACTTCACCATAAAAAGTAGACCATTTGGAATATCACCTCATAAGATTTTCCTTTTTGGTCACATACTGATAAACCATGCTGATATTTATGGTGTAACTTCCACCTACTTGGCTCAGCTGAAAGTCCTTCAGTCATCGACACAACTTCCATCACACCTTGCATATCCACCAAGTCAATGTCCGTGAGCAAACTTATGGAATCGCTAACATCACATCCTCTATCATGGTAAAGCGTACATACCACCAGGATGAATATTGTCTTGCTTTCAATCAAAGAGATTGTCACCTTAAATGACGACGGAGACAACGTTAGCCATCCGACTCAAAACTTTTTGACGAATCTACTTTGTTAGGACAACCACTTTCCATGTGTTAAGATTGTCTACATTGCCAACAGACCTTTTTATGCACGAACTTTTTCTTCTTCTTCTACTTGCTAGCTACCAGTACTGAATCCTCTTATGAAGTACATGTTAGCAAAAATACTTTACATCTATGTAAAATAGATAAATCCTAAGATCATTCAGGCCAAATTGCCAGGTATATATATGTATCGAATTCTATTGAAAGATTAACAATGCTCTAAAATGATTATTATATTTCTCAACAAAAACTCTGAATGCCCTTAGTGGGATTTCTCTCTAGATGAGATTCAAGAAAGACTGATGACTTATTGTTTTGGTATATTACGGACTATAGCCCTAAGGCCTCTTAATATACATTAGTGTTCTTATTAAACCCTAATTAACTAGTTACGGGTTTCTACCTATTAAGTTCATACTTAATTAGGAATCTAGGGCCTTAATTAGATCATATCACATAATATGGTCCGATCTAATAAAATAACCCAATATGATAAATTATTAATTCACATATATAGCACATATTTTAATTAAACATATTATTATTTAAATACGTCTAACAATCATCCACTTAGGCTATGTATGTGTACTTGATATAATTAAATCACATAAACCTTAACCGTGCATAAACAAGTTATTTCAATAATAGAATTCCCCTTCAGTTCAATTTGGTCCATCTTTGCATGAAATCAAGACGGATTTCGTTACTACCCTTGTAACTAAACCTTCCTGAATCACAAATTCCAATACATTCAATGACATAGATCAAGTATGGATGGATAACATGGAAATTACATGCAAATTGATCTAGATTGTATTTGTTTCCAATTTATCCAGATTCCTTAGGGAGATCATTCTTAAAAACTTTATACTAAATTGCATGCATGATAAACAAGTTCAGATAATAAAACATAAACTGTCAACTTTATTCTATATATATATTAAAAAAAAATAATAAGGTCAAAGAACATCACCAATAAAAAACTCCCACTAAACCATAGTATCAAAAAAGTTACTAACACCCATGTGAGCAACATACTCATAAAAAACTTCAGGTGGTAAACATTTAGTCAATGGATCTGCTACATAGAGTTTGTTCCTCTGTGTTCTATTGAAATTTGACCATTATGAACTCTTTATTTAACAACCAAAAACTTCATGTCAACATGTTTTGATCTCGTATTGTTTCTGTTATTACTGGAATACATCATTGCCGATTTATTGTCACAAAATAATTTTAGTGGTCTTTCTATCCTAACCACTATCCACAACCCAGTAACAAGATTTCGAAACTATATTCCATGATTGGATGCCTCATAACATGCTATAAACTCCGCAACCATGGTAGAAGAAGTCACAAGTGCTTGTTTAACACTTTTTCAAGATACAACTATTCAAGTCAACCCGAAGATATAGCCTGAAGTGGATCGCAAAGCGTCTTGGTATCTAGCATAATCGGAATTTGAATACCCAATGATCTCCAAAACTTCTAATCTCCGATAAATGAGCATATGATCTTTTGTTCTCTGTAAATACCTCATAATCTGTTTGGCTACTTTCCAATTATTCATCCCGGGTTACTCAAATATCTGTCTAACATTCCAATTATGAACGCAGTATCTGGACGTGTACATACTTAGAATTCCAACCGTCGATGCACAGTGAACCTTCTACATCTTCTTAGTCTCGAATACAGTCTTAGGGCATTGACCTAAATGAAGTTTATCACCTTTAGCTATCAGGATATCTCTTGGTGCACAACCTTTCATGTCAAATCTACTAAAAATCTTTTCAATGTAGTTCTTTTGTGACAATCTCAAAATATTTGAGAACGATCTCGCAGTATTTTAATTTCTAATACAAAATAAGCATCAACAAGATCTTTCATCTCAAAGTTCTTTTTGAGAAACCTCTTAGTGTCGTGTAATAAACCTAACTCATTACTTGTTATGAGTATGTCATCGACATATAACACCGAAAAGATAGATTTACTCCCACTAAACTTGTGATATACCCAATCTCTCACTATATTCACCTCAAAACCAAAGGAGGTAAGTACTTTGTGGAATTTGTGATACCATTGATGAAAGGCTTGCTGGAGACCATAGATGGATTTATTCAATTTGCACATTATATACTTCGAATTATAAGACACAAAGTTTTCTGGTTGCACCATATAAATTGTCTCATCAATGTAGAAACGTAGTTTTTACATCCATCCGTGTAACTCAAAATCAAAGTGAGCTAACAGTGCCATGATTACCCTAAAAGAGTTTTTTTATGAAATCAGGGAGAAAGTCTCTTTGTAACCAATACCTTCCTTTTGAGTAAAACTTTTTGCAACAAGACGAGCCTTATATCTTTCGATATTGCCATGCGAATCCCTTTTGGTTTTAAATATCCATTTACGACCTATGGGTTTCACTCCTGATGGCAATTCGACAAGTCCCTAAACGTCATTATCTTTCATAGATTTTATTTCCTCTTCCATAGCATTTATCTACTTTTAAGATTTAAAACTTTATAGAGCTCGTTGGAAGTTGATTGGATCATCTTCCATTATGTCCACATCATCTTGATATTTTTTAAGAACACACAATATAATCATTTAAAATTGCATTTCTTCTCTCTCCAATGGATCTCTTTAGTGGCACTTCTTGAAGTTGTTGAGTTTAAACTTCAGGTTCAACAACGGGGATTTCAATGTTGTCTTGTTATATAATTGGTTCAATAGTGAAGTCGTGAATTGGAGTCTGAACATCATTTATAACCACATTAGGAAAAAAACTAATTCCTCTTCAATGACAACCTCCCTTATGTTATCTTCCCCCATCCCCTAAAAAAAAAAAACTCAACATCCTTAAGGAATCTAGTATTTTTCGTCTTAACACAATGATCTAGAAGTGGGATCATAAAACTTGAAATCCCGATAGCGCTCGAAATACCCAACCAAATAGCAGCTAATAGTTTTTTAGTCCAATTTTCTTTTGATAGGCCTATAAGGCCTAGCTTCAGTTGGACAACCCCAGATGTGAAAATGCCCAATACTAGGCTTCTTTCCTATCCACAACTCACAAAGGGGTTTTTGCTATTGCTTTACTAGGTATTCTTTTAAGGATATATGTTGTAGTCTTTAGTGCCTCACCCTAGAAGGATTCTGGTAAAGAAGAATGACTAATCATACTTCTTACCATATCCTTAAGTGTTCTATTTCATCTTTCCGCTACACCATTCAGGTTGGTTTTGCCCAACATAGTGTATTACGAGACGATTCCACACTCTTCTAGGTATTTGGAAAAGGACCCTGGACGTTGCTCACCTTATCCTGAAGGAACTCGTATGAGAAGAACCTTGAGTGGAAGCGGATCGACCAAATTCCACAAATTATCGAATATAAAGTTTACAGTAAACATACAACAAGATATGCATTTACAATTAAATTACAACATGATTTTAAATGAAAAAGGGTTTCAAGAAACCTCGCCTTTGAAGAACATTTCTTTGCGTTTCTCCCTCGAACATGTACAACTTGAAGACTTCTTCAAGATTTTCTCGAACCAAAATCCGGACACAACCACAATGTTACCTTGGTATTCTCAGAATGAGAACCCAAAAGTGGTGGACTTTGACTATTTTGGTTAAGATGGATAGGTTTGATTTGGATGAAGAAGAAGATTGGGAGCTTTTACAAAGAACTCTCAAAGATATAGAACCCTTCTGTAAACTTTCTCTCAATCATTTTAACACCAACGTCGAAAAAGAAAAAAAATCTTTTATTCTTCTTACCATCAAGAAATAAACCACACCACTAAAGTGGATGGAGAGAAAAGATGGGGAAGGGAGTCAACTCCCTTCCTTGTTATTTAAATAATAATAATATAAATAAATATGATAACTAACTTATCATATTATATTTATATTAAATTATATGTTATATCAAATATAACATATAACCTATAGTTTTAATATTGTATCACATACAATATAAACTATAGTTTATTTTCTCTATTATATAACATTTAATATAAATCATATTTATATTAAATTTAATAACTATGAATCATATTCATAGAAAATATTTTTGAATCTCATTCAAATATTTAATTTTTCCCATTAAGCTATAATGTATCGAATACATTATGACAATTATATCATATATAATTGAAATAATTCAATTACATCATATATAATTAACTCTCTGTATTAATTTGAACAATTCAAAATAATCCAAAAATTAATTCTCAACTAAATCCTATTGAGCTACCAAGGGGACCTCATGGACCTATAGCTTGAAGCTTCAATGGTACATGAATAATTAATTAAACTCTTTAATTATATTATTCACCATCCATTTACTGTCACGCACTCCACTAAAGATCGACAACTGTAACTTTCGCATTGCAGATATATTTTTGTGTCCATTGGATATAACTAATCAACAGTACGATGACCCTTCACAAATTGCTCGTAAGTGCAATTGGAAAAAATTACCGTTTTGCCCATATAGTTACATCTAACTCCTTAAGTACCATTGATCCCTCTAATGAACAATAGATCATAGTCCCACTATGACTAAACTCTTTTCAGGCCAAGAGAGGGTGCAACGCCACATTGTTCAAGACCCAGAATCATCCCTTAAGGGAACAATTTATCTACCTACCCCTGCCTTGGGGAATGAGTGAATTTTATCTCGTGTAGTTGTGTTCTCAACTCTCTAATCAGACAAATCCCCAAAATGATAGGCTTATTGAGTCGCGATCTGGCCACTCTCACCCATACAAATTAAACGACCGCCCTCATAGGCAGGAGTTCACAACTTACTCAAGATTCAGGTCATGTAACCTACAGTCATGCTGGTGAAATGCAAGTCTCTATTATGAACGACATTATATAATGAGACTAAACATTTCGTGGTTCGGTCTTATACAAACTCCTTTGTATAGAATATCCCCGCTCACATATCTAATACATGACAGGATCAGATCATTTGTAGCACTTTATAACAATTGTAACACCTACAAAACAAGCCATACTCGTAGTATCACCAGGATAAGGTACCCAACCTTATTCATCTACTATAGGCCATTTAGGTTATCACTTAAACATGATTCACCCGTATGTCTCCACATACATGTTTAAGTTATAAAGATAACCTTGGATGTTAGTTTATTAGTTTGTGGTAAATGCAACTAAAATATCACATATTTTATAGACAATGAATAAAATATCATATATTTTGTTAAATACAAAATGAGTTTGTTCATACAAAGTTTACAAACTATAGTACCCTACAAGATTTAGGGCATCATCCTCAATATATCCATCATATCTACTGTAGTATTCACCACCACGATCTGATTTGATGACTTTAATTTTCTTTCTAAGTTAAAGTTCAATTTCAGCTTTGAAAGACTTGAAAACGTCCAAAGATTGAGACTTCTCACAAATTAGATATAGGTTGAATAGTTGTTTATAAACGTAATAAGATATTGTTTTCCATTCCAATAAGCTATAGGGAATGGACCACAAATGTCTATATGTGTTAGTTCTAAGACGTTCGAGCATTTGTTGGCACCTAATTTTCTTATGTTTGTCTATTTTCCCTTAATACATTCCACACAAGCGTCCAAGTTACTTAAATCAAGGGAATCAATGATTCCGTCTAACACAAGTCTCTGAATTATCTGTTTAGAGATGTGACATAAACGTTTGTGCCATAACATAGCGGAATTCTCATTTAATTTACGATTTGTTCTACATGAATTGGATAATTGGATCTTGTTAAATGAAGCAAAAGAATCAAGCATGTATAGATTATCAATTAAAGAACCGTCACCAATAAGTTTAGAAAAAAGACTAACTTTATTATTTTCAAAAGAACAAGAAAAACCAAATTTGTCTAAACTAGAAATAGAAACTAAATTTTGTCTAAATGACTGTACAATAAGAGTCTCATTCAAACTCAAATAACAACCAACTTTTAATCATAATCTAAATTTCTCAATAGCTTTAACTAAAATTGTTTTGTCATCGCCCACATAGATGAATCTTTCAGCATCACTTGGCGACAAACTCCAAGTGCAACCCTACATTGATATACTTATGTGAGTAGTAGCGCCAGAATCTACCCACCCAATATCTGTTGGTGCAAGAGCTAAATTAACTTCAAAACAAACCAAAATAAGAAGTTTACCCTTCTTTACATACCATTTGGCTTACTTAAGACAATCTTTCTTGAAGCGGCATTTCTTTTTGTAGAAAAACAAGGATTTTCAATAGCTTGTTTATTGTTTTAATTTTGTTGAGATGTTCCTTCTACAGCATCCACAAATTAATTTTCTTCTTATCACGAGAGCCAGTTTCCAAATGAGCACTTTCTGTTATTTCCCTCTTAATTCTATCTTTTTCTTACACGCGTGGTGAAATGAGCTCATTAATACTCATTTATCCTTCTGAGTATTATAGCTTATCTTAAACTAAATGAATTATGCAAGAAATAGATAAGTACCAGATATACTAGTAAATTTCCATTTATCTCGATATCAAGTGCCTTTAATTTACCTACGAAATTGGATATTTTCATAATGTACCCTCTTATGTTCCCATTGCTCTTATACCTCATGGAAGTTAAAGAAGTCAAAAGACTATTTAATTCCCCTTTTTCATTTTTAGCAAAATATTTCTCAATTTGAGCAAGGAACTATTGGCATTTTCACTTTCCGTGATAGAGCACCGAATAGGCTTCGAAATGGAGTGCTTAATGATCATCAGACACATGCAATTTGGTCATTCTCACTTTTCTATATTAGCCTGGTTATTCCTCGGTAGTATTAGGGTCAATGCCCTAAATCTTGTGAGTTCTGTAGTTTGTAATTGTATTGTATAAACAGTTTATTTATTTAATAAAATCTTAGGTATTTTATTCGACATTTAGTAGCATTAACCCACAAAACCAATAAACAAATGTCCAAGGTTATCTTCTGAAGCTTAAACATGTATGTTGAGACATACAAGTGGATTATATTTAAGTGATAACCTGAACGATCTATAGTATATGGATAAGACTGGATACCTCATCCTGGTGACACTACGAATACGACCCGCTTTATAGATGTTATTGTTGTTGTAAAGTTTTACAAATGATTCCGTCCTGATTATTCAGGTAGAGACATGTGAGTGGAGTGTTCTATACAAAAGAGTTTGTATAAGATCGGACCGTGAAATGAATAGTCTCATTATATAACATCGTTAATAGTAAAAACTTACATTTCACCAGGATGAGCATAGGTGACATGACCTAAATCCTGAATGAGTTGTGAACTCTTACCTATGAAGGTGGTCATTTGATTTGCATTGGTGAGAGTGACTAGTTCGCTGATTCAATATGCCAACCATTTTGGGGATTCGTCTGATTGAGGAATTGGGAATACAACTACCCAAGACGGAATTCACTATTCCCTAATGTCGGGGTAAGTAGATAAATTACTCTCTTGAGGGCTGATTCCAAGGCTTGAAAAATGTGGTGTCACACATTTTCTTGGCCCGAAAGGAGTTTGGTTATAATTGAACTATGACTTATTGGTCATTAAAGGGATCAATAGTGTTTAAGAGATAAATGTAACTATAGGAAAAAAATGGTAATTTTGGCCTAGCTGTATTTACGAACAATTTGTGAAGGGTTATCGAACTATTGACTGGTTATTTCCAATGGACACAAAAATATATATGTAGTGTAAAGAGTGTAGCTGTCGATTTTTAGTGGAGTGACCGGCAGTTAATAGAAGTTGATTAATTTAATTAAAGGAGTTTAATTAATTGATCAAGTACTATAGGAATTTCAATCTACTTGTTCATAAGGTTTCCCATGTAGCTCAACTCGGATTATTGAGAATTAATTTTGGATAAATTTGAACTATTCAAATTAATTGAGAGAATTAATTATATATGATACAATTAATTTAAATTAATTATACGTGATAGATTTAATATATATGATATATTTGATACATTATAACATAACGTTTATAATGAGAGAAAATAAATATTTGAATTTTTTTAAAATTGATCTGCTCTGCAAAAATCTCTTATCCTCTAAACCAAAACTTTATCTCTTTCCAAAATTATCAACAGAGCCACACACTCCTGTAATTCTCAACTCCAAGGAGAATACAGAGGAATATCTTGTGGTAGTGTCCAAACTGTTGACTATTTGGTTTTTTGTTCATGATCATCAAAGGGTTTGTGATTATGATTGTTCGTCGAGAGAAATTCACATAGATTCTTTTGGCTTAAGGGTAAGTGTGACTAACCCTAAATTCCTTCTATAATGTGTTAAAGTATGATGTATTTTTTCTTTAGAATGGATAACTAGGTTTTTATGAATTTTAATTTATGTGAAATTGATAATTGAGCCCGATCGTGCTTTCGCATCAGACTTCATAGTCCTTCAAACAGAAATATGTTTATCGGTCCTTAATGCAAGGTCCAGATCCATACACCCGAGAAGTATGGCTTTCCTTTCAAATCTTGAAGTTTGCTCCATTCAATAATGGAGCAAACTTCAAGATTTGCTTAGATTTCCAAATATTTGACTAAAACCAACTAAAACAATAAACAACAAAACATATACTCACAATTAAAATATGAAAAATAATTTCATATATATGGTGGGCCTCTTTTACAATATACTTAACACAACATTGATTGTGAGTATATGTTTGGGCACAGACACCAACTGTGAATGTTACTCTCAATATTGTAGTCTAAGTATTAACAATAAACTTTGTAAAAAATCAACATTTCTTTGAATAGACTATTTTTCACATGAGCAAACCTTATAATTGTCACATACTCATTACCACATGCATACCCACAATTTGGCCAAATAATTATCTTCTTTTGGACCGATAATCATCCGCATGAATATGCATATCTTATATTTCATAATTAAACTAATCTAGATAACAAAGGCAACTTTGGTAACATATTATTTTGACCAATTCAATCCAAATTATAAGACATAATAATATATTAATATCATTGTACAAAAATAATAGACAAGAATACCAAAAATCTTTACTAAAATTTACATAATAATTGCATATAATACATTTAAATAACATAAACATGTGAATATCTCCAAAAGTTACCAATCATATTGAAGGTGACACCACAACATGATCAATTAAACTTGAATCCACAATACGATCAATTAAAATTGAGTCCACGACATAATTAATCAAAATTTAACTTAAATCCACATCATGATCAATTAAACTTAAAACTACAATGTGATTAATCAAATTAAAATTTAATCTATGATAATGATCAATCTGATTAGAACTTAGACACAAAATTATCAATTAAAATTGAGATTTACATTCATATAATCACCCATTTAAAAAACTAAAATTTTTAATATCACAAAAGTGTTAATTGAAAAAGAGATATAAATTCAATAATTTAAACCAATTAAATAGGTAATCATAAACCAATTCCTAATTAAAAAGGAATTGTCTTAGGAATTACCAACGATTTTGATTTATTCCAATAGAAGTTCAGATTGAATTAAAATGGATTAATTCTGGATAAATATAAGATTTTCAACCAATTGTAACCTTAAATTAAATTTTTTTTAAAAAATAATTAAAAAAAACCATCAATTTCGTCAAATAAACAAAGCGGGCAAAAGCAATTGGCCAAGGACCAACAAAACAATGACATTGTCGTCGGCAAGAATACACGTCGGTGATGTCCCTCCGCCGGCGAGATCTACAGTCGCCGTTCGACTGCACACTGTACCTTATTTATTTATTTTTTTTAAAATTATTATTTTAAAAAAACAAATCTTTAAACCCTCTTTCTTTAACCAAGACCAAAATTGAATAAAAACTCAATAAAAACAAATATAAACCAACAATCTAACATAAAATTCATGCTTTAATACCACTTGTTAGCAAAAATATTTTACATCTATATTGAATAGATAAATCCTAGGATCGTTTATGTCAAATTATCAAGTATATATACGTACTAGATTTCATTGAAAGATTAACAAGGGCTCTAAAGTGGCTATTGTCTTCCTTAACCAAAATGTCGAATGCTCTTAGTGGAATCTCTCTACATGAGATTCAAGAAAGCTTGACGCTTATTGTTTTGGTATATTGGAGACCATAGCCTTAATGTCTCTTTATATATTAGTTCAATTAGGTTCCCATTAAAATTAACTAGAAGTGGGCTTCTATCCGATGAGTTCATACTCAATTAGGAATCTAGGATCTTAATTGATTAGGTCACATAATATGACACAATCTAACAAAATAAGCCAATGTGATAAATTATTAATCCGCATACCTAGCACATACTTTAATTAAACTTAAATGTATTATTATTTAAATATGTCTAACCGTACGTCCTTCACTATTCAGTCTTCTTTCCTCATACAAAAATTTACTAACAACCTCGGCAAATACTAAAGTTTCCTTCCCGTATATTAAGATTGGTTTCATGTGTTCAAAAGAATAAGGAAGTGACCATATGAGTTGGAGTGCCTTATATTCACCTTCTATCTTCACTCCTATCACCTCCACCTCAGAAACAATGTCATTGAGAATAGCCAAATGATATGATATTTTGTACCTTCCACCATTCACGATGTGTGAATTTGCTCCTTCAAGTACAACTGATTTAAGATGCTTTTTGCTTGATACATTGCTTCGAGCTTCTCCTAAAGCTCTTTAACTGTTGAAATTTCATGCACATTTGCAATAACATTCTTAGCCAAATTTAGTCTGATTCAACTTACAACTTTCAAATCCACCTCATTACAATTTTCATTGCTCATGTTGGATGTTTTAAAACCTTTACTGGAACTATCGCTAGACTATTCTTGACCACCATCACCGCTTAACTCTTTAGAAGCACCACTGTCATGTATTCCCTTCAAGGCCTTATGTAACCCAATTTGTATCACACACATCCTTGACTTGCACTTGCCACAAGCCGAAGTTGATCATTTCATCAAATTTCTCCACATTAAACTTTACCGAACTCATAAAGCTTGACATATCTACTTCTTTTCCTAGTAAAACAACAAATAGTGAACAATTCACACATGCAACTCGTTTTAAAAATTCTTCACCGATGTAGAAGCTCAAACGATGCTGCAACCGCAGAACATACTCGAAAATTCAAGAAACTCCAAATCTAATGCTCTAATACTACTTGTTGGGAAATACCTCAAACTTCTACCACATGAATAAGTAGAAAAATAACAGAGAAATTATAAGAAAGCAATAAAACTAGAAATACAAGAATTTACGTAAAAATACTCTCAGTTCGGAGAAAAACCACAAACCACAATAAAGAAATCCACTATGTGAAAAATTGTTACAATCACACATAATAATTCTCCCTCCCGATCCCGAGTACAATAGCACTTTCTCAAAGCCTTTGACTACTCACATATTTTTCCCACTCTCCAACTAGAGAATACATAAGGAATTTAATTAGAGTTAGTATACTAAGTTTAAGTGTTTCTAACTAAGATGATTGAAAACTGGAGTCCATGCCTTTCCTAAATCTTCTCGATGTAGGTGAAGGAGATATATATGCATTAAGAGATTTAATTTATTTAGTTTTCCGTAGAATCAATATGTGTTCGAAAATTGATAGCTTACGCTTTCACAATTACCCTGTACGTTTAGATATTAATAACCTAGTTTCTAACAATCACACATTAGAGAGTCCAATCAAACCTAAAATCTAACTATATACTCCGAATTCCTCAATGAAAAGGCGTTTTTCATCTTATACAAGATGGGCCGGATAGAATTATGTGATGGGCTAACTAGATGTTGCAGCAGACAGGCCCATGGACCCAATATGAAATTTGGGCCGAAAGAAAAGGCCCACTTGGGCTTGTATATGGGCTCAAATAATAAAACTTGGAAATTTGAAACAAAATAGAAGAAGAATAATTGCGAATTAATTATGAATCTAATTATTATGAAGAAATAGATGGGACAAAATTTATCGAGTGGAGAGTGGAGTGCAGTGTGTGGCAGTGGCACAGAGCAGAGCTGATACCGAACAGAAAAATGATGCTGCGGAACGCTAATTTGTCTCTACCCTCATTTTTTTTTATTTACTTCTCACCGTAAAATTTCAAAATAAAAAAAAAATTATAAATTAAAACAAAATGGTAATTTTTTTAAGGAAAAAAATTGGAGTTAAGTGGACCAATTCCCCATGTCCACACACTGTACGGCTCACTTAACGTGACGATATTGATTTATAATTATTGTCATCCCATTTCCCAACTCTTCCTCTCTCCCTAAACACTTACCGTGCGCCAGTGTTTTGAATTATTTATGTTGAACTATTATTGTTTTAAAAGTTATGATCTCCATTTTATTTTTTAAAATTAAATTTATATATATTATTTTCAACTTCAAATTTTTTTTTCCTCTTATCTGTTTAAAATTCTTAATTTAAAAAATCAAGCTAAAATTTGAAAATTAAACAAAATAGTTTTTAAAAATTTCGTGTGTGTTTTTTTTAAGTTGACTAAAAATTTAATTATTATACTTAAGAAAAATTAAATTATGATAAGAAATGGAGAAGAAATAAGTTTAATTAAAAAAAAAAACAAAATAAAAAATGAAATGATTATCAAATGAAGCCTAAATTATTTGTGATTTCGGTGCTGAGTTGAGTTGAATTGATAATTAATGTATATGTTTGTGGTGCTGAGTTGATTTGAGTTGAGTGAGAAAGTTTATGTTTGGGGTGCAAAATTGAGTTGATTTTTTTTTTTGCTACCCTCGATTTTAATTTTCAACTATAAACTTAATTTTCTAACCTTTAAGAAAAAAAAATCCATTTTTTTCATTCTTAAAACATGACAATTCTTACAAAGTATTCATATACTAAATGCACAATTTTGAATTTAATTTTTGAACACCTGATTACATAACATAGTTTTCCTCCACTTCTAAACATACTTAACACTCAAACATGAACACTAAATAATCTTAAATATTAGACAATATTTTTATTTTATCTTTTGGAAAAATGTAGCATATTTATTTTTAATCACACAATTTAAACACTCAATTGCAAAATAATTATATTTTTCCACACAAATACATGTTACATTACAACAAAATGGACATTTTTCCTTTTATCTGACAATCACTTTTTAACCTTCAATTATTCACGAAGAAATCAAACTCCAATAAGCAAAATTAATATATGGAAAATAGAAAAATAAAAATAAAAAAGATTTCAATTTCAAAACAAAACAGAAAATTCCAACCCCAATAAACAAATTTAATATTGATTTCAATATATTGAGAAGAAAAAAAAAAGAAGATCAATTAACTAAAAACAATTTAAATCAAAATAAAAAAATATAGTCAATGATCTGAAACAAAAAAGAGATGATTTAGATGGATATTTTTTTTTAACAATACAGATAAATGCACAAAACAGAAACAAGACACAGAATGAATTAACTGAAACGAAAATGAAAAAAATATGAATTTTAAACCGAACTTAGATATTTTAATACAAATTTTGGAGCAAGTGATGTATTGGAAAAAAAATCATTATCGGCCTCTGAAAAAAAAAGGGGAAAAGATAGATCCAAATTTTTTTAACAAAAACTCCCAATAAATGTTGATCTGAACAAAAAAAAAAAAAAAAAAAAAAACGAAAGAGGAAGAAGACAAATAATAGGGGTGGAAACGGAAGCGATTTATTGGTTCAAACCGAACCGAATATGCGGTTCGGTTCTGTTTCAAATTCGGTTTTGGTATTTTTAAAAATCCATGTTATATTCTTTTTTTAATTAAAAGCAGTTCGATTCGGTTCGGTTTTAAATTCGGTTTCTTTAAATTAAAAGTGGTTCAATTTGAATTCGGTTTTACTCTTATATATATATATATATATATTAGTTAAAAACGGTTCAATTCGGTTTTCGAAAGTGAAACCAAACTGAACCGAATTTTTCAGTTTCATTGAGTTTTTAGTTCAGTTCGGTTCGGTTTTTGCGGTTTGAATGACCACCCCTAACAAATAATCAAAACTACAACAAATAACCACACACGTAGTAGATCTTAGGGGAAAAAAACCATGAAAACGGCCATAGAAAAATATACAGAGAAGAGCAAAGAGTGATTCAAATGATGGATTGATAAGAGAAAATATGAGGAAAAGAAATAGATGAGACAAAGAGGACGAACTAAACGGATGAGAAAGGAGAATATGAGAGAGTGAAATAACAGGGAGAGTAATGAAGGAGTTAAGGGGAGAGTTAAAGAAAACACATCGATTTAGGGGTGTTGAGAGGAAGTAAAATAGTGGGTTATTAAACTCGTTGTTTTTGTTTTATCGGTGGGCCAAACAAGCCCACCCACTAAACTCTCCCAAAATTACCAACACCCCCTAAAGTCTAAAATGGACTAAATTATCAAAGTTATTTATAGACTATTCAATTGGTTTTAGTAATTTCACCGAAAGTTTGAAAATTGGCTTACCCTTGACGTTCAAATTTTATCCCAAACCTACTCTATCAACTCTTATTTTTAGGGGTAGTTTGCCAACAAACTTGTTAAGTTCATGTAAACAACTCAACTTCAATGTAATATTTATATAATAATTTCATATTTCCTCATTTCTCTACTTTTTATATTTATTGAGAAACTCTATTTTTTCCTCTATGTGATGTCCCAAATTTTTAGGTAATTGTAGTTTAAATATTTGGGTATTTTGGAATTTGAGAATAATTGAGTTTGTTGGTTAAGACAACTAAATTTGAGTTTTGTTCTTTAAAAAAATAATTATTATGGGATAATTCAATTCAAAATTTGAGGGAATAAAAGAATATGTGGTTTTGGATGTGTAGGTGTGGATTGGTAATTAGGAGACTTGGAAAAGATTGGGTAAAATGTTTGGATTTTTTTTTTTTTTTTTTTGGGAACGTGAGAGGGAGAAGGGAAAAAAAATCAATATACAATATATGTATGTATTCACATGAGGAATTAGGATTTTGAAAAGAAAATTATATTTTTATATGTGTTTAGGGCTCATCAAGATTCATGCCAAAGAAAAAAGAAAAAAGAAAACAAGAATTTTACTTTTTTCTTGTTCGATTCACGCCGCTGGACCCTGAATTTTTTCAATTTTATTTATTCGTGCCGCCACCCATGGCCACAGGTAGAGTCGTCGCCGTCGAGTCCATGCTAGCCGCGCTAAGCTCTTGTCCGAGCCGCTTCCTCCCTTCTCGTGCATTCAACCGCCACTGTCTTTGTTGCCCACAACCCCTTGATGCCATCCGCGTCGCACGTTTCTACTAGCCGTGCAACCTCCTCCGACCGTCACCCTAGCCCAATCATCCGCTCGTTGGATTCTCGATTGGGTAAGATTTTGGATGTTGTAGGTTTATCCTTGTTAGATTCTTTGATGCTCAATAAATTTTTTGTCTAATTTAAGTTATATCCTTAATGTTATGAAGCTCATATCAAAGTTTCGAGGCGTTTATCAACATTGTTCGGATCATTCCAAACTCCATTGTGAAAGAACATAAATATTTACAATCAAACATCAACGATTATGCATTGAAGACTTACTTACAACATGCTACTTAAATTAAATACTAGGGATCGAATGACAATACCTTTGAAGAACTCTTTCATCACGTATTTCTCTCAATCGGTCATGAACGCAACGAGCGATTGGAAAATCCCCGATCACCAACAAGTAAAACTTGCCTTGAATGCTTCTAGAAGTGAAATTGTCCCCACAAACCAACACGGGTCCTTTCAACATGCTTCGTCCTCACTCACATGCATCTTAGGAAAAATTTTGGGAGGTCACCCAACATATGATTGCTCCAAGTTAAGCATGATTGAGCCACCGAAAAGGAAGGTGCACCTTGTTGATATTGGTAGTAACTTTCAATTCTTGTAAGCCTTTCTTAACCATACTTTCATGTCCTCAGAATCCCTCTCATTCAGATGTGATATCGGTTCATTCATGTACCCCTCCTGAACTCGGGTCGTTACAGCTGTACAATGTGTCCATTTAATATAACCAATCAACAGAATGATGTGTTGGGTTTTATGTCCTAAAACTCGTGGTTTGCAAACATTAGAACTTATTCTAAGAATTCAATAAAGTTGTTGTTGAATATATTGTTTTCTTTAGAAATCCAATAAACCTAAGTCCCTTGACTATTATATGAGTACTTGAGATTTATGTGGAGACATACAAGTGGATCAGGTTCGAGTAAATAGTCAAAATGATCTGTAGTATATGAATAAGGTTGGGTACCTTATTCTGGTAACACTATTGAATATGGCCTATTCTGTAGTTGTTACAAAGAGTTGTAAAGTGCTACATAGAAGCGATCCTAATTCGTGCATGTTGAGACATGAGGAGTGGTGGTGTCCTGTGCAAATGAGTTTTGTGCAAGATCGGACCATGAAACCTGTCACTCTTACTTTATAATGCTGTTTACTGTTTAAGACTGACTATTTCGAAGTGATAACCTAGGTAACTTAACCTTAATCCTGAGCTAACTATGAACTCCTGTTTGTTTGGGATTATCCTTTGATCTGCAAACGGTGAGAGTAGACCAATTTTCTCTGCTCAATAAGCTTACCATTTTGGAGATAAGACCGGATGAATAGTTGGGACCATAGGGTGCAAGAGGGAATTCACTCCTACCTGATTAGGGTTAGTAGAGAGGTTGTTCCCTTCAAGTGCTGATTCTGGGTCTTGAAGAAGAGCCTCACCCTCTCATTGGCCTGAGAGAGATTCGATTTGTTGATTGGATTACAAATCAATTGTTCATTAGGGGATCAATGGAACTTAAGGAACAAGAGGTAATTTCGGGGGTAAAACAGAGATTCGACCCAGCCGTTATTACGAGCAACCTGTGAAGGGTTAACTTACTAATCATGGTTATATCGAGTGGACATAATATATCTACAGTGAAGGGAGTTCAGCTATGGCTTAGTGGAATCACCCATTAGTTAACGAATGGGGGTTAGATCGGTCTAATAAATTTAGCCGATTAATCCAAGATCGTTGAAACCCTTAATCTGTAGGTCTGCGAGGTCCCCCTACTAGCTTGTAAATGGGTACGCTTTAGGGTAGCTTGAAAAATTAATTTGAAACGTTCAAATTAAACGGAACAAGAGAATAAATATTTAAATATATAAAGATAATTATTGTGCAATAATTAATTTAATATTTGATATTAAATTAATTATTTTTTAAAATTAATTTAAGAAAATCAATTTTTTAAATGAAAATGATTTAAAAGTAATTTTTTGTTTTAAAAAGGAAATGAAAATTCATTTTGCATGGATTGCCCAAAGTGGAAAAAGAGTTTTTTCCATTATCATCATCTTTATGCTCACACACAAACCATGATCTTCTCTACTTTGATTCTCCAAGCATAAGCTGCAAGCCATGCACTACATCTCTTTGCATGTTCATTTTAATATATAAAGAAGATTGGAGTTGTTGGAGAAGTAGAAGAATACAGAATTTTGAGAGAAATTTCGGTGAAGAAGAGACTGTCTTCTTCAACTTGCTGCTGCTGTGAGCTTTTCTCGTTTCTCCACATCTACAAGTTGTTCGTGAGTCCCACAACTCTGCCTAAAGCTCCAAGAGCATAGTGGGGAAGGCTTTGAGGTAGTTCATGTTGATATCAAGTGAAGACAACAACTGAACAAACATTTTCTTGGAGAGTTCATCAAGGTATGTTCTGAAAACCCATTTTTATGAACAACATGTTTTATTTTTTCCCAAAATTAGTGAACCAGAATGCTTATGGATCCTTGATACTTCTGCTGCATATTGTTTCACTCTAAAAATTGGTATCAGAGCATCTTTTAAGCTTTCAATTTGGTCTAATTTTGAAAAGGGTGGGTGTTTTTTCATGAGATATATGAAACTGTTGCCCTGTTATGGTTTTCTCTGTTTTTTTCATTTTAATTCTCTTTAATCTCTCAATTAAATTTGTAATTGGCTCTTGTTTGATGAGCATTTATGTGTTAGCAAGATTCTGTAATTTATTTGGAGTCATTAGAGTTGAAATTAAGATGTAGTTGAAGAAACAAGCGAATGAGGTCGAGCTGTTGTTCCAGAGTTTTCAGCTTCTGCTTAATTTTGTTACTGAGATCCAGTTGCTAAACGATCGTTTAGCTCCAGACGTTACACGATAAGAAGAAAAGCTATATGATCGTTTAGTAATATGCGATGGTTATTGTGATGTTGAGCGTTTAACGATTGTGTACCTACGGGAGCTAAGCGATGCTTTCATTTGCTATACGATAGCATTACGCGATCATTTAGTTTTAGTCGTGGGAACTAGACGATTCGTTGATTTTTCTAAATGATGGCGCTATATGATCATTTAGCGACGATGCGAGCTAAGCGATGCGATGAAATGCTACGCAATAGCGCTGAGCGATCGTTTGGTCGTGGAGCTAAGGGATTGTGTAGATAAATGCTATGCGATGCGATGATGTTCTATACGATGGAGTTATGCGATCGTTTAGCTACGACGGATATAACCGATAACTTGAATGCGCTGGGCGATGGTGTTATACGATTGCTTAGTACTATGCGATAGAGCTAAATGATTGCACTGTGATTGAACTAAACGATCGTCTAGTCCTATGCGATAGAGCTAAACGATCGTCTAGCTTTCCGCAAACACTATGCGATCGTGTACTTCCTCTTAACCCAAGGCGATGATGATAGACGATTACCTCCAGGCGTTACACGATCGACCTTAGAAGCATATTTAGGTTGGACCGAGAGCAACCGGTTCGACCGGTTTACTCAAGGTTCAATCTAGTTCAGGCTCAAATGGTTGTGGTTTGTCCAGTTCAGACTTTGTTGGTCCGGTTCATACTCGTCCAACCCAATTTAAGTTGTTTTGGGTTCGGTTTGGAGCGGTTCGAGTGGTTCAAAGACGGTTATGAAGTTGTTTGTAATAGTTAGCTATCTGTTTGCTTGTTTATGCCAAAAACGAAAACCGTAATAGTTAGTATTTAATTGTTTATGCATGAGATGTATGTGATAATTAAATGAATTCATGTATATGCAAATAGTATGCCATGTAGATTTAAAACCCTACCGTAGGAAGCATGATACATGCATTGACAGTATGTTATAATTGTTATGATATATAATATGTATGTTAGAGTTATGTTTAATATAATAGTTATATTAGATACCTTCGTTGTTTGTTGTGGATGTTTAGCATGTCTAAATTTTGTAAGTCGTTATAAAATTGGGTTAGACGTTTAAAATCCATAACAAAGAATAACTGCATGCTCACTTAGGTTAACCACTTGTTTTAATTGTTAAAATAGGTCGTAAACTTGTAAAACTATGGTTACAAACTCAACCGGTATATAATCCTGTCGAAGGCTGGGGGTATTTAAGTTGACGGTTTACGGAATACCTCCTACCTGAGGATTATAGCCGAATAATTGAGCGTTGGTAACCAGTTTTATTAGCATTCGTGAGCAATGTGAGGTAATAAAATGGTTTATCACCTAGACATTGTAGGTTAAATCCAATTACAAAAGTTATATTTAAATAAACTACTTAGACTTAGGTTGTATGAAATTAGCCATCTTACCTAAGTTAAATTCCCAAACATTTAGAATACTTCAGTGGGAGAATAAAAGTTATTAGCTCTCACGTCCTCAAGAGTTCACACTGTGAGATCCATGTTCGACTTCATATCGATTTTACCTCGACTGCTCTATATGGAAAGTGTTTGCATGGGTCAATAACAAGGTGAATGGGGGAAGTTGTTCATAGTAAGTGGGTGAAGGAAATGTGTCAACATTGTCCTACGGTCTCCTCCATTAGTTTGAACCGTGAGATTCTTATGTTGCGTCTACTGTCGTTTTTCATGCGGCACTAGTTAGTCGTTAACCGCGGCGATCCCTAAGGAGGGTTGTAACATAGGATTCGGAACAACCCAGGCTTCAGTAAAATGAATAGGGTCTTATAGTTCCATTTTGGGTATTGTCTTCTATTTCAGAGGCATACTCATATCGTTCTGTAAGATCAAAAAATGGCAGGTTTACAGTTACAAAACTTACTAAGTGTTAGTAATGATCTTGACCGAAAACTATAACTAAATGACTATCGGAATATGAGTTATTCTGGAGATAGTATTTGGTCAAGAATTGTCTTGCTTTTGTGAAGGAATTCTTAACTGCCCCACGATAGCATTTTTTCTAAATCACTTAAGTATCGTTGAAAAAATAATGATTATGGGTACATTATCACTTTACTAAAACTTGATTGGATTTAAAAGCAATTCACTTATAAAATTTGTTTATAATTTTAGAATGACGAGTTCTATTATACAATTGTTGGTTTCGGACAAACTGATTGGGGATAATTATGTTAACTAGAAATCAAATTTGAATACAATACTCACGATAGACGATTTGAGATTTATCTTAACGGAGGAATGTCCTCCTATTCCTAGCTCAAATACCAACCGAACTGTTCGGGAAGCGTTTGATAAATGGATGAAGGCTAATGATAAAGCCCATGCTTATATTCTCGCTAGCCTGTCTGACGTTTTAGCGAAAAAATACGAGGGTATGAACACTGCCAAAGAGATTATCGAATCTCTAAGACGGATGTTTAGACAATCGTCCTTCACCCGGAGGCATGATGCTATCAAATACGTTTACAATAGTCGCATGAAAAAGGGGACCAATGTTCGAGAACATGTCTTAGACATGATGGTCCACTTTAATGTGCCAGAAGTGAACGGTGCTATGATAGATGAGAGAAGTCAAGTTGGCTTTATTCTAGAATCTCTTCCGAATAGTTTTCTGCAATTTTTTACTAATGCCTTGATGAATAAAATCTAATACAACTTGAAAACTCTGCTTAATGAGTTGTAGGCTTTTCAGACCATCTCGAGAACTAAAGGTCTGGAACCAGTACCAGAAGTAAATGTTGCTTCTGCTAAGAAGAGAGGAATGTCCTCCAAGTCTGAAGTTGCCTCGTCTTCGCAGACTAAGAGTATTCCAGCAAAGAAAGACAAAGGGAAAGGGAAAAAGCCTAATGGTAAGAAGAGCAAGAAAACCGCTGCAGAGAAAGGGAAATGTTTCCATTGCAACGAGCTGGGGCATTGGAAGAGAAATTACCCTAAATATCTTGCAGAGAAGAAAGCAGAGAAAGGCAAACAAACTGCTTAGATCCTAGAGACCGTTTACTCAGCTCATCCAGTAGGAGAAGTTGCTGATGAAGATGTAAATTACTTGCTTTTGTTAAACCTTATAATGAACCTTTTGTACATATTTTTTTGTTATGAATGAAATGTTTTTTCCAAGAAATATGTTTTTTCTATCTCATAGCAACTTTTGTTAAGAATTAAATTGTTAATAGCCATCAGCAAATACAAACACCTTTAGATATCCTGGTCGAGTACACTGCCATGGCCAGAACAATTGGAGAAGTGGTTAGTGTTGGGTTTTATGCCCCAAAACTCGTAGATAGTAAACGTTATTAATTGATCGTGATCAATAAAGAGTTATAGATGGTAATTCAATAAATGTTGTTATTTGTGTTGTTTGTCTATTTTTTTTCCTCAATAACCCTAAATTCAATAAACTAACATCCAAGACTGTCTTATAAGTCTTGAACTGTATGTGGAGACATACAGGGATCAATCTTCAAGATACAACCTGAAAAGTCTATAGTATAGGGATAAGGTTGGGTACTTTATCCTAATAACAATATGGATACAACCCACTTTGTATTTGATATAAACGCGATGATCCAACGCATTCGTATAGTTGATATGCAAGTGGGGGTATCTTATACAATGAGTTTGCATAAGACTGGACCGCGAAATAGTAACCACTAGATGTAACACCGTTAACTAGTTAGGTTCCTGTTTCAATAGGATGACCTATTTAACTTAGTCTTAATCCTAAGTATATTATGAACTCCTGTTCACAAGGAATTGTACTTTTATTTGTATGGGTGAGGGTGGCCAATTCGCCGACCTAATATGCCTACCATTTTGGGGATAAGACCGAGTGGAGAGTTGGGAACATAATAATACCAGATAGAATTCATTTCTTCTCACCTTAAGGGTAAGTAGTTGAATGTTCTCCTAAATTTTGTCTTCGAGACTTGAACAAATGGCCTTACCCTCTCATTGGCCTGAGAGAAGTTTTTGTTTATTGGTTGTACCGTAAATAAATTGTTCATTAGAGGAGCATTGATACTTAAGGAATCAAAGGTAACCCAAGGGTAAAACGGTAACTTAACAAGATAATTAGATTCACAATAAATTAATTAATAGAGAGGTATTGCACATATACATACGATGTTTATGATAATTATATATATATATATATACACATTAAATTGTATTTAATGTATAAATAGTTATTTAACTAATGTGCAAATTAAATTAAATAAGTGTGATTTAATTGTGCTAATTAATTAAATAAGTATTCTTTACTTAATTAACTATAGAAAAGGAAAATAGGAAAAAGATTAGGAAAAGGATTTGGCCCTTCTCTATACAAAGACCTCCCTATGGCTCCTTTGGGTTTTGGGTGAGTCTGACATAGACACTGACAATAGAAAACACACAAGTGTTATTGTGCAAAATTTTCCCTAGGTTACAAAGAGAATCCTCTCTACTTTCCAAAACTCTCTTCTCCTCTCCCTCTCCCAATGGTTGGATACCACCTACCCTTCTATTGGAATCCTGAAGAATTATGAGGTTACTCTCGTGGTAGTGTTCAAGATTGTTTAAGAAATCGTTTGTGATCAAGATCGTTGAAGGAGTCATTCATTGGAAATTAAAGAGGATTGTTCGTGAAGCTTGGGAATCTACAAAGGTAAAATTGGTTCCAATCTTTTTCCTTAAAGCATGCTAGATTACATGTTTATATTTTATTTTAGTATACTGAATCTGTTTATGTAAAAATCAAATTGCGGGATGCAAAACATTCACAATGCTTCTGCTGCGGGATTTGATTCCTTCAGTTACGAAGGCTATGCTGAGGTAACTAAAGGGCATAGTGGTGGAACAAATAGCTCAACATGTCAATCGTAGCAGATACTGCCCCTGCAGGTTCCTACACCACAAGTTCAGAATCAGGATCAGCCACCAAACCAAGTTGTGGTAAGTCTTTCAGAGGAGGCTAGACATTTAGGGGAATTCAAGAAATATGACACTCCGACATTATAGGTCACTGAAGCACCCTACTAAGGCGGAGTTGTGGTTGTTTTCGTAGAAGGTATCTTCCAGTATATGAAGTTTCCCAAGAATGGAAACTATAGTGTGTCGTCTTCGCACTCATCGATAACACCAAGCGTTGGTGGCATTCAATAGAGAGGATGATAGATGCTAACGAGGGTAGGAAATGTGGGACCAATTCAAAGAACAATTCTACGGAAAGTACATCACTGCCTACGTGAGATACAACAAGCAGATCGAATTTATAAATCTAAAGCAAGGGACCATGATAGTGGATGAGTGTGAGAAAGAGTTTGATAAGATGTCTTGTTTCGCCTCCGACTTGGTATCCATTGAAGCAAAAAGGGTTTAAAGATTTGTTCAGGGACTTTGAGATGGGGTGTGAGACATCGTACAAGCATTTGATCCGACTACCTACACAACAGCATTTTGTGCGGCAGCACAAGTAGGCCGTTCATCAGGGTTTAAGTTTTGAAGTCTTTGGCAGTAAAACCCACCTTGGATTAGAAGAAAAAAGCAGTCTAGAGAGGTTTAGAGTTTCCAGAAAAGAGCCAGAACATAGACAGACCATTATGACATATTAAGCAGCAACCTTCTAATTCAGGAGGGATAGGCCTTGCGCAAATCGTGTAAGAAGTGTCATTGAGGGCGTTGTTTGATTGGTATAGGGACTTGCTTCAGGTTTAAGTAGGTAGGACATACAGTCGATCAATGCCCTAGTGGTAGTTCTAGAGATGGTAGGGGTTAGCCCCCGAAATTGTAGTAGGGTTTTCAAAACGACAACAATTGTAGGGTCGAGTTTATGTTACAACTCAGCGTGAGGCAGATAAGTCAGACTCAGTGGTGACAGGTACAGTCGCTATTTTGGGACATTATGCTCTTGTATTGTTTGACTTTGGATTAACGTATTTGTTTATATCATTTGTGTTTGTGAAGCATGCTAGTATAAAATTAAAGCCATTGCGTTTAATGTTGTAAGTTTCTACTCCGTCTGGAGATGTTATTCATGTGACACAAGGGTAAAATCATGCCAGCATGTAATAGCAGAGCATATGTTAGAAGTGACTTTGTTAGTCCTAAATATCTTAGATTTTGATGTTATTTTAGGCATGGACTCATTTGCTGCTAACCATACCATCATAGATTATTTTTGTAAAGAAGTTAACTTTAGCTTGCTTGCGATAGCTTGCGATAGCTAGCTTTAAGTTTAGAGGAGCTAAGACTGAGGCTTCGTCTAGGGTAGACTCAAGTTTAAAAGCTAGGAAGATAGTTAGCTATGGTGCTTGGGGCCTTTTGGCCAGTGTAAGCGTTGGATAAGTTAACCATCTAGAACAAGTATCCACACCCCAAAATTGACGACTTGTTTAATCAGTTACAAGGAGCTACAATATTCTACAAGATTGACCTTCGGTTAGGTTACCGCCAACTGAGGATAAAGGACAACGATATCCAAAAGACTACGTAGTTCTAGATATGGACATTATGAGTTTATTATAATATCATTTGGTTTGACCAATACTCCAGTGGTGTTCATTAACCCGATGAATAGAGTGTTCAAGGACTTATTTGACACCTTTGTGATAGTTTTCATCTATGACATCTTAGTCTACTCCAGAACAGAGGCTGAGCATGAGGAGCATCTTCCGAAAGTCCTGGAAACTCTGAGGGAGAAAGTTGTATGCTAAATTCTCCAAATGTGAATTCTGGCTATGATAGCTATTCTTTCTTAGGCATATGGTGTCGAATGAAGGAGTTTTAGTGGATCTCACAAAGATCAAGGCAGTTACAAGTTGGCCTCATCCAACCACAGTTAGTGAAGGACGCAGTTTTCTGGGTTAGCAAGTTATTATCGTCGGTTTGTAAAGGATTTCTGTCGCATAGCCACTCCTCTGACCTAGTTGACCCGAAAGAGAGTTTCTTTTGTTTGGAGTAAATCTTATGAGGATAATTTTCATAATCTTAAGTAGAAGTTTGTACTGCACAGGTTCTTATAATATCAGATGGTTTAGGGAGTTTTGTGATTTACAGTGATACTTCTAAGAAAGGGTTGGGATGTGTGCTTATACAACATGGTAAAGTGGTTGCTTATGTCTCTTGCCAATTGAAGAACCATGAACGAAACTACCCTACTCATGACTTAAAATTGGAAGCAGTTATTTTTGCTTTAAAGATCTGGAGGCACTATATGTACTGAGAGAAGATACAGATTTTCACAAACCACAAGAGTTTGAAATACTTCATCACTCAGTACGAGTTAAATATGAGGCATCGCATATGGCTGAAGTTAGTGAAGGATTATGATTTTGAGATTTTTTATCACTTGGGCAAAGCGAATATAGTGGTAGATGTTCTGAGTAGAAGAACAATCCATTCAACAACTTTAATTACTAGACAGACTCATCTACGCAAAAAATTTGAAAGAACTGAGATTGTTATAGCAGTTGGGGAAGTCACTTCACAATTGGCACAATTGACAATACAACCAACCTTGAGATGGAGAATTATTAATGCTCAATAGGATGGTCTTTTGCTTGTTGAAAAATTCTATAAAGTGGAGACAAGACGGGATAGTGAGTTCTCACTATCCATAGATAATGGTCTTCAATAACAGGGATGCTTATGTGTGCCAGCAGACAATGATCTTGAGAATGAAGTGTTGACAGAAGCTTATTGCTCCCATTTTTCAATACATCCTGGCACCACCAAGATGTATTAGGACTCGAAACGGTATTATTGGTAGTATGATATGAAAAGGGAGGTAGCCGAGTTTATTAGTATATGTCTGGTGTGTCAGCAAATGAAAGCCCCAAGATAGAGGTCGACAGGTTTGTTGCAACCTCTGAATATACCAGAATGGAAGTGGGAGCATATGTCGATGGACTTCATTGTGGGCTTGCAAAGAACAACGAAGGGTTATACAGGGATATGGGTTGTAGTGGATAGATTCACTAAGCTAGCCCACTTTATTCCTGGAAGGTCTACGATTTCAGTGAATAAGTGGACGCAATTGTATATGAAAGTGGTGGTAATATTGCATGAGGTGCTAGTGTCTATTGTATCCGATAGAGACCCTCGTTTTACACTTAGCTTTTGGAAGAGCCTCCAAACGGTGTTGGGTACTCGGTTAGAATTCAGTACATCATTTCACCATTAGACTGATGGTCAAATGGAATGTTTGAACTGAACATTGAAGGATATGTTTACGCACATGTGCATTGGTATTTTCAGAGAGTTGGGACTCTTATCTATATTTGATGGAGTTTGCCTATTATAATAGTTATCAGGCTACTACCGGTATGTCACCATTTGAAGCCCTGTATAGGAAGAGTTGCAGGTGTCCCATTTGATAGGATGAGGTCGATGAACAGAAGTTACTAGGAAGTGAGCTGGTGTAGGTTACTAATGAGGCAATATAGAACATTAAAGCTCAGATGTAGACAACAAAGAGTAGACAAAAAAGTTAGGTCGATGTAAGGCGTAAAGACTTGAAGTATGAAGTAGGTGAGAAGGTATTCCTGAAAGTGGTGCTTAAAGGGCGATAAGTCCATGTTTCATTGGGCCATTTGAGATCCTAGAGCAGATCGATGTTATAGCTTATCATTTATCCTTGTTGCGTCCCTTTTTGCAGTCACATTGTTTTTCATGTCTCGATATTAGGGAAATATGTGACATATCCATCTCACATGGTAGACTTCAAGCTCTTACAGCCGAATGAGAACTTAAGTTACGAAAAGAAGCCTATAGAATTCCTTGTAGGGGAAATGAAAGTTTTGCGGAGCAGGGAGCTAGGGAAAGTCTCATGGTAGAATCATCAGTTTGAAGAGGCATCATGGGAACGTAAGGACGAGGTGAGAGCCTAGTACCTGGAGCTTTTTCAGGATTTGAACTTTCAAGGATGAAAGTTTCTTAAAGAGGTAAGAATGTGTGTCCCAAATTTTCAGGTAATTGTTGTTTAAATATTTGGGTATTTTGGATTTTAGGAATAATTGAGTCAGTTGGTTAAGACGACTAAATTTGGATTTTGTTTTTTTAAAAAAACAATTATGGGTTAATTCAATTCAAAATTTAGGGAATAAAAGGTTATGTAGTTTTGGATGTGTGGGTGCGGATTGGTTAATTAGGAGGAGACTTGGAAATGATCGGGTAAAATGTTTGGATTTATTTTTTTTAGGGAATGTGAGAGGAAGAAAGGGAAAAAATTAATTAATATATAATATATATTTGTATTTGAAGGGATCGAATCCCGCAATAGAAGCGTTGTATTAGAACGCTTTGCATCCTACAATTGGATTTTTACAATAAACAAAATCATTATACTAAACAGAATGTATAAACACGTAGATTAACACGCATTAGGAAAAAGATTAGAACGATTCTTACCTTTGTAGATTCCCTAATGTCACGAACAAGCCTCTCTAAGGTTCCAATGAATGGATCTCCAAACGATCTTGATCACGAACAACTCCTTGAGCGATCTCGAATATTACCATGAAAGTTACCTCGTTATTCTCTTGGATTCCAATAGAGGGATGAATGGTCTCCAAATATTGGGAGGGAGAGAAGAATAAAATTTTGGAGAGTAGAGAGGCTCAGAGAAAATTCTACACAATAACACTAGGGAGTTGTATAATGTTAGAGTTTCCCTTGCAATGAGAATTGTGTATTTAGTTCCTTCCCAAAGGGCCATGGGTTAGAAGAGTCAAGCCCTTCCCCAATATATTTTTCTTTTTTTATAATTAATTAGCCCAATTAAATAACACTCATTTAATTTTAATTTACACAATAATTAAATAACATTTAACCCAATTTAATGTATATATCTAATTATCATATACATCCCATGTATATGTGCAAAACCTCTCTATTAATTAATTTCATGTGAATCTAATTCACTTGAATTAATTAATTTGAGTTTTATTCAAATATTGCTCTTCAATTTAATTATAGATCATATCCACAATTAATTATATATTAATCTCATTAATATATAGTTTCATCAAATTCGAACACTTCAAATTATCCCTTCTAAGTATCCTCTAGTGAGCTAACGAGTGGACCTAGTAGACCTGTAGATCATAAGCTCCAACGATATGAGATTAATTGGTTGTGGGTACACAGCACTAAAGATCCACAACTGCACTCTTCTCACTATATATATATTTCTGTGTCCACGGATATAGACCAATACCAACAAGTTAGTCCTTCAGGAGTGTTCGTAACTTCAACTGGGTCAAATTACCGTTTTACTTTTACCTTTGGGTTACCTCTGCCTCTTTGAGTACCGGTGCTTCTCTAATGAATAACATGTTTATGGTCTAACCAATAAACAGAAACCCCTCTCGGGCTAATGAGAAGGTAAGACCGTTTGTTAAAGTCCTGTAGATACCACTTAAGAACATTCATATACTTACCCTCAAGGAGGGGGTGAGTGAATTTCATCTTGTATTATTATGTTCCTAACTCCCCACTCAATCTTGTCCCCAAAATGGTAGGCATATTAGGTCGACGAACTGACCACCCCCACCCATACAAATCAAAGGACAATCCCTCATGAACAGGAGTTCATAACATACTTAGGATTAAGACTAAGTCGCCTAAGTCATCCTATTGAAATAGAAACCTGACTAGTCAACGGTGTTACATCTAGTGATTACTATTTCGCGATCCAGCCTTATGCAAACTCATTGCATAGGATACCCCACTTTCTTCTTCCTTCTTCCTTCTTCCTCCTTTCTCTTGTTATCGATGGTTGCGACAACAATACTTGGGCATTCAGGGCAATACTCGTCCACACAGGGCAAATGGAAAACTTAAGATTTTTAGGACAAGAGTCTTGATAGCGTTTAAGGAATAGATCTTGTCGGTAATTATTCGTTGCCTTTACTTTCCTTTCAGGTTATAAAATTATTGTGCACATCTTTGTCATCTGCTTTTCTTTGATCATTCCATTGGCCATTGAACTTCTCACACGAATTTATTCGTAAAATTGCTATTTTCAACCTAAAAAAGTTTTCGTCTTTAAAAGCTAACATATTTTTTAAAAATATCATTTTTTTCTAACCTCTTTCTTATTTCTTCAATTTCTTAATAGGGTGCCCCACATCAATAATACTATTTTGTCCCTCATTTAAGTATCTTCCAACTTTTCGTATCCATTTTAAACCTTCAACTTTAGTTTTCTATTTTGTTTGTCTCCATATTTTTGGCAAATTTTAACCGATGTTTCGGATATATTTATTGTAATTTAAGGAAATAATTTGGGAAAAAAGTTTCTTGACAGGGGAAAATCGTTTTTAACAATCTTTTTAAACGAGATTTCATCCAATTTTTACGAAAATTTTAATATAAAAGTCAACTTTCCAATATCCTTATGGAAAATGTTGGTAAAAATTCCAATTTATAATAAAGTTGCCCGATATGATAATAATTTGAAAATGAAAACATTGAAAGAAGTTTTTAAGATACAACCCCGTGAGAATTGTAAAATCTTCGGTAAGAAAAAATATCTTACCTGAAATTTCTCATAAGAATTGGAAAACATAAAATTATGTAAATTCCAATTCTTATCAGATTTTTTTTTTCCAATTCAAAACTAAGAATGACAAATAAAAAAAAATATATATACTAGTTTAAGTAATAATAATAATAACAAAACTCAATCTTATAGAAAAGATGGAATCCGAATTGGTTAAAAAAAATTAAACTAAAGTTTGGGGAATTGAGATTGGTTAACTTTGACTTACTAACTTTAAGTTGGGAATTTCTCGTTAGAATTGGTAAGCTTTATTTTTTCTTTAATTAATTGTTTTCCGTAATAATTGGTCAATTTTATGGGTGTAATTATTTCATTTTTAGTTATCGTTATTTTGAATGGGTAGTTTCTTGATGAGTATGATCCTATCCAATTATGAATACCCACTTCACCATATTTTGTTGCTCTAAGTTATATTTACCATTTTAAACATGGACAGAATTTGGGATATGAAATAGAGTGGGCTTACGTTATGAAGAAATACGAAGAACTTTGCATATGGAGGCGATATAATATAAGATCAATTTAAGGAAATTGCCTACAGAAAACCAAAATTGAGAGCGAACTTAATCTCACTTCTCGATCTTGCTTCTCACTTTTAGTTTCTTGATCTCGCTTCTTGCTTCTTGCTTCTCAATTCCCGTTCTAGCTTTTCGAATTTTGATCTCGCTCCTTAGGTAGAAGAAGAGGGCGGAAGAAAAAATGCCAAAAGAAAAATGAGAAATACCAAGAAGAAGGAAGAAGGAATACCATTTAGGGTTAAAGTGGTAGATTCACATGCCAAAATCATTGATTTCCAAATTTAATCTTCATAGGGGCATCTGTACAATTCTTCCGAGAAGGAGAGAGGAAGAGCGAAATAAAATAAAACAAAACAAAAATTACACAAATTTAAATCAGTATAATATTAATAAAAATGGTTACATCACTTAACAAGTGTCACTTCAACCATATAACATCATATTTCTTTAGTTCGATAACCTTACGGACCATTTAAAATAAAAATTTCAAATTTTAAAGACAAAAAATATACATTTTAAAATTTCATTGATCAAGTAGACATTTAACTCAAATATCAAAGATCAAAAGTACATTTTTTAAATGGAAAAAAGAAAAAAGAAAAACATATGGTGCATTTGGGAAACATACTATTGTTACCTTCCTCCCAATCCTTGCAACATGTGCACTCTTCAATGTATCTTGTAGAGCTTCTCAATTAGTATAATTGTTATTTTGTAATTTCAATAATTTAGTATATATTACTCTACATATTTTAATTTAACTTTCAAACATGAAGTTTTAAAATAGAATTGAGATTACCTAATAAATGTCTATTTCTTGAATTCAGGTCACATCTACTCTCGTCTAAAGTTAATAAATCAATGGTAATTTGCAAAGTGAGTTTAATTGATTATATTTGGTGTTGTTTACTCGTGTTTTGCATCTATACTGAGGCCCACGTCCAAATCTGTAAATAAAAACGCAAACAGATTGACGAACAAAGCGCGTTTGAAAATTACATCATATCGTTAATATTATCATTACCGCTATTGGTATAGTTACCATTATTATTACCATTTCAATGGAAAAAATTATAAATTTTGACACATTTACTGTTACCACTATCGTCATTGTTATTGTTTGACCATCAAAAGTAAAAGTAAAAGTAACGATAACAATAAATATGACAAAATTCATAATAATAATAGACAAACGTGATAAAAAAAACAATACAATGAAATTTACGATTGTGGTTCATTATAATTAATTTATCAATAGAATTCTATTATAATTACACTAATTTTGATTATGAATTGATAAATATCATCAGATTGAAATTGAAATGACCTTAGCAAGGAGAATTTAATACAATTGAGATTAAAAAGAAAAAATAAAGAAGAAAAAGCAAGAAAGCCAAAAAAAAAGAGGATGAGGTGGAATGAAGGGAAAGGCGTAGCGGGTAACCCGGGTGCAATTATGAGAAGAGAAGTAGTGTATCACTTTTACTGATTTCCGATCGAAATTCCCAATCACCCAGATGGGCCCCACTAACTTCATTTCCCCCGGGCCCCACCTTTCCCATTTAACCCACATCTCTTTCCAATAATATTATTTTTTTTCTTCCCTATAATAAATACAATAAATCCTTGGTTTAGTTTTTTTTCATCCAATAATCACAAACACAGATATGAATACGATACGATACGACGATACATTAGTTTTTAAAAAATTAAGATACGGATACATCGAAGATACGTTATATATATATATTGTCTAGTTGATTTTTATAATACTTATTTTACATTAGATTAAAATAGATTCAAGAATAGAGTGAATACTTGAAAAAAAAATCTAGTAACGTCGAGTGATTGTTGAGCAACTAGAGTAGATGGTAGGAAAAAAGTACAATATGAAGTTGTAGATGAAGGGGATGTAAATCATGATTTAAATAGTGAAAGAGAAAGGAAAACTGAAGATTTAATTATGTTTCGTTTTTTTTTTTTAAAATTATTATGTTTTTATCATTTTAAATTTATTTTGTTTTGAATTGCTCAAGTGTACTTTTATGTTTGGAAGTGATTTTAAAATTGTTGAAATAACTTGTCATTTTCAAAAGTCACTATGAAACATGTTTAATTCTTCAAAACTAATTTTGATGATATGAAAATTGCATTTAAAAATGTAAAATTGAAAACTAAATTAATTTTGAGTAATTCAAAGTGTGTTCTTTTAGTGATTTTAAAAATGAAAAAAGTGATTTTTGATGATTTCAAAATCTCTCCTAAATCTACACTAAAATAAAAATGGGTTGTGAGATGGGTTTTTTTAAGTGGTTAGGCATATATTTGAAAAAAAGAAAAATTGACCCATGTATCCCCTCCACGTATCTGAAAGTAGATACGCGTATCTGAAAATTAAAAAAAAAAAAAAAACAGATACTTCAAATCACGTATTGGACACGTATCTAGACGTATCCGTATCGTATCCGATATTGATTCACTGCACAATTAGAAGTATTTGTGCTTCCTAGTTGTTCACAAATATATATATATTTGGCTTCGATCAAATATACTACGTTCACCTGTTTGGGTAGTGTTGGATCCAAATTTTTTTAATATTATATCATTAGAAAAATTATTTTAAATGATAAAACTATTGAAAATATTTATATATCGCATTATATTCGTGATAGACTGCAATAGACTATTATTTGTATCTATAATGAAATAGATAGATATATATAGTAGTTTACTACGATCGTAGATAGACGATAAAATTTTACTATATTTATAAATATTTTGATTCATTTTCATATGGTTAAAAATAATCTATATTATAAGGAGACATTTTCATTTAGTATCCTAAAAGATTAGATATATCTCACTAATTATGACTTGAGCTAAAAGGTTATATCCAATCATTTACAATCTACCTTCTACTATCTTTAAACTTATATTTTAATCTTTGAATTTAGTTAAGGTTTTTCAACTTTTTCAAAGGGCGTAGGTATATTTCTTTTTAACTTTTTTACATTTACAATTTTAAACGCTCAAATTATTGTAGTAGAATTTTCTCATTTTATGAGTTTTTTTTTTCTTTCTAAATTTTGCAAGTGATTAAATTACTACTCAAACTTTTATTGCAATTGTAATTAAGATGAAACTTTATAAATTTTATAAATTAGGAATTGAGCTATAATTTTGACTCATTTTTAATAGTGTAATAAACCACCGAGTCCCTCCTGATCCTTCATTCAATGCCTCTGTTCCATGTTCCCCAATTCAAAGAGATAATAATTAATACTATTTATTCTATTTTCCAGTAAAAAGACGATTTTATCTGGCACTTCCAATCTTATTACAATTTTACCCTCAAAATGATTTTTTCGGGCCCACAAAACCACGTGTCGAATCTGGTCCATTTTGCATATAATAAATAATAACGTTAGAATCTGAAAATAAATTAGATTATTTAAATTAAAATAGTAGCAATCATCAGATCCTATCCGCAAAATAAGCAAAATAATCTATTATAATGTTCAAGGATTCGAATCAACTAAAATTTCTGTCATTACTAATACTAATAATGCTCATTTTTTTAATGAAGTTTCAGGCACCAAAAGGAAAAAAGGAAAATTAGAAAAAAGAGAGTGAGAGAGAGGAAAAAAGGGAAAAACATGCAAAAAAAAGGACTGCGTTTCATTTTTTTTGGGTACAGTGAAATGAAATCTTTGATATTGACATTGTTTCCTATTGTAATTATTTTGGCGTTGCATCTCTTTTTCTTTTTCGTATACCGTAATGAATTCTTTGATGTTGACGTAATATTTCACTTTTGTGTTATGTAATTAATTATATCATCTGTTCATATTTTGAAGTACTATAATTTCTAAGGAAAAAAAAAAAAACAATTAGATTTTCACGCTACAACTACAAAGTAGTAACATCAGACATAATTATTAACTTATGAATATAACGGGAAGAGGATTACTTTTTAAAATTATTAAATTGTTTATTGACATAAATAATTTGATGGGTAATATTCTTTTGATATTTTTTTTTTTTTTTGAAATCTTCAAGAAATTTGCTATTCAGATGAGAAGTCTTGTCTGGAAATTAACTTAACCAAGGGAAATTTTTAGTAAAACTTAACTATTCAACTAAACGATATTTAAAAATATAATTTCATTTAATTGATAATTTTGAAATAAAAGAACTAACCTGAAAATAATTATTCACGAGAATTATATCTCCACAAAATTTAATGAAATTTTTTATAGAAACATTAATTTAAAGGTGGATAGGGAAGAGGATGGATTCCCTCTCACCCCATAAATCCCCTTGATGATAACTTGAACATAATTTAATTGACTAAAATATATTTTATCAAATAAAAAGATAAAGTTTTAAATCTCTACATCACATGTCGAGCATATACTAATGGTTGAGAAGTCTTTACTTCTAAGAAATTATATGTTTTGCAACAAGAGCGTAGTTCAACTGACATACTGTTCATACTATCAACTTTGTAGTTTGAGGTTCGATTCCCCCACCCCACACTTTAATTATAATATTAAAAAAAAAAAAGAAATTGCTTGTTTTAATCCCTAACATTCTAATTTCTTTTAAATACTAATTAGTTATAAATTATTGACCTAAAACAAGTTTAGAAAGCCACAAAAATTATTTGACTTGTTCTTATGTAGCATTGACTAATCATACGTGCCAACATGGAGCAACTTAGTTAGTTAAGGCATTAACTCATATTCATAAACTTAAGAAACAACCATAGTTAAGTGTTGGCAATATACTATCTAAATGCAAATTACATAAATTAAAATTTTTGGAACCAACAAATCTTGTCGTACAAAAATTATCCTCAAAAGTATGGTGATAATGGTTATTACATACCATCAATCATTGCATTAAAAAAATCGAACTCTGAAATTTATAAAAGCGACTCTTAAACAATAAAAATTGAACTCTAAAATTTATAAAATTGTTACAATTTCTACAATTATGTAAGTTTGTATCATATTTTAAGAGTGATATATACCAAAATTAGTTGATGTATGATGCTATGGTTGTCTCCCAAACTCCAAACTTACCCGAGTAAAAAACGAAAACCCTTTCAACTAATAGTAGAATCAAAGTTATGGAGAGCAAAATAAGCACAACATAAATCCAATTAATACAAATTTTTGTCAGTAATAATAAAATTGATATTGATCTGACCGTACTTTACCCACTTTAGGTTGGCAGATTGTGGAGAACAGATCCAAAAGAAATATTCAAAAGAGAAGAAAAAAAAATTCGGTAGAAGAGAGAGAATAGAGAGGGAATCCTTTACCTTTCATCATCATACTGAAACAGCAGTGATTGTGTTTCAGTTCCATGTGTGTGCTATTCAATAAAGCCACGCCCTTCCCCCCCATCTCTTCCCGTGACACTCTAACCTCTGTTTTTATACACACTTCTAAGTTATGGCATTACACAGGCTCCTCCTAACTTAGCCTGTAATTTGAAAGCAAAAGCCCCAGTCCCATCCATCAATCCCTGCCTGATAACCCATTAAACAGATCTAAACCACTAATTTCTGTGTCTGGTTCTGTTGTAGACGAGGTGTTCGAGAAAATGCCAAGTACGGAATCGTTTATGAGGCAGATAAGTCGAAGGGGGGAGGGTTCTAGATCAACTTCGAGAAGGTGGGGTGGGGAGTTTAGGAGAAGCGAAGGTGAAGAGCGTGTCAGTGAGGGGAATCGTTGGAATCAGAAGATGGAGGGCGGTGTTAACATGTATGGGATCGACAACGGTGGGATGTCAAGAAGGAAGAGGGTGATGGTGGTGGTGGATAATACTTCACAATCTAACCATGCAACTATGTGGGCTCTCACTCATGTGGCGAACAAGGGCGATGTTCTCACTCTTCTTCATGTCATTACCAACTCATCTACCGACTCTTCTTCTGCTGCAGATTCTTCTTCTTCCTCATCCTCTTTCTGTGCTAACTCTCTTGGTTCTCTCTGCAAGGCTTCTAGACCGGAGGTTAGTACAGAATTCAATTCAATTCTCCCCCCTCTTTTTCCTTTTTCCTTTTTTTTTTTTTTGCTCCATCCTTGCTGCTCAGATCATATAATTAAATCTTCGATGGTCCATCAGCATAAGCTTTTGGCTTAATTGGCATACCTTTCCTTCAGAGAGGACGATGGTTTGATCCCCAAACCAGAGTTTTACTAGAAAGAAATAAAGCTTTCGGGTTCATTCTTGATTCAACATGTTTAGAGTAGGAAGTTATGTATTTGAATTCTTTCTATTTGTTGGAGCTTAACCATCAACTTAAGCTTTCGTACGATGGGTGATTTAACAGATCTTATACAATGGGACGAAGGATGTTTTATTACAGTGTCTAACAGAGATCCCACTTCCATTTTAACCACATGATTAGCTGCATAATGTGTTTTTCAGTAATGTAATACAAGGGTCTATATGATATTTTTCAGGTAGAGGTGGAAGTGCTGGTAATAGAGGGACCGAAGCTGGCCACAGTGATAAACCAAGTTAAGAAGCTAGAGGTGTCGGTGCTGGTTGTGGGACAGAGAAGGCCATCTTTTCTCAGCTGGTGGGTCGAATCGAATCTAATCTAATCTAATCTAACAGACAAATTCCCACTTTATTAATGGATTTTTCAACTCATATTTGAACTTAAAATGTGGTTTCTGAATTGATTGCAGCTTTTGTGGGAGTGGTGGGGCGGGAGATTTGGTGGAACAGTGCATAAACAACGTAGAGTGTTTGACCATTGGAGTTAGAAAGCAGAGCAGAGATATGGGTGGGTATGTAATCAACACCAGATGGCAGAAAAATTTCTGGCTTCTTGCTTAGTGATTGCTTAAATTGGAGAGCTTAAGCCTGACCAATTGGAAGTAAGTTGTATTGTAATCTAATTAGTATAACCCTTCAGACTACTGCAATCTGTAAAACCAACTAACAAGCTTGTCATCGTCCTGTGTTATTAACCATATGAAATTGCATCTTTTTAGCCTAACGATCTATGAGAATCCTGAATAAGAGTCTTTCAATCGTGCGAAGCATCTCATTTTCCCTCCTCGTGCGTGTGTGCATATTTTGATTGGATCCTAATTAAATGGTGGTGTAAGGTTATTGATTTACATTTTCCAGTTCCGGAAACAGTGGTTTTTGGGCAGGGTAAAATGGACTGGAAAATGAGAAAAATCTACGTTTCCAAAATTAATTGACGGTTAGTATATGGGATGTTATTCAAAATTTTCAATTTGCATATACTTTTGAGTACAACAATTGTGGGTGAAGGATTGAACCTCAATCAATCATAGAATACATCAATACCACTAAGTCAGCCAAGTTCACTTTGGCTACTTGGACATATACTTTCTAATTTTTTAATCTAGTTAATTCTACTGAATTTTCATGTATACAACGAATGAGTGACCAAGTCTTATCTTAATTTACACAAGGGTCCAAATTTAATTTTGATCTCTACTTTCCATACTTCCCCTTTGAAAAGAAATTTGATCTCTAACCCAAAACACAAAGACTAAATACTATAACCTTATAAAATCTAAATAAACTGTGTTTTGTGTTCTACAAAGAAATGTTCCCGGAATAAGTAAAATGATGTTAAAAGAAGGATTTATTTGTTTGTTTGTTTTGGTTATTGAGAAAGAAGGGTGTGATAAAATATGGATGTTTACTGATGTAAGAGCACGAACTGACCAACGTGCTAATGCTAATGTCTTGGAGATCACTAAATCAACATATGAGAGATAAAAATGTGTTAAGACCTTCAAAGTTCAAACCAATTGTGTACAACTAGATCCGATGTTGCCAGGAAAAAACAAGTTCCGTCTTGAATTGCATATAGAAGGAGAAGGAATTGAAACTAATTAATAAAAATGGTTGGACATCTTGTAGAAGTAAACACTACTGTCACGAACATTTATGGGTCAGGGTCTCAATACCGAAAGATGTGGATTTTGTCCATTTCAGTACTGGGCCTCACTACATTTGTTCCTATGCAGAACTAGGCCTCAGTATCATGTCATCTACCTATTGTAGATGAGAAGAAATTTTTCTCTTCTCTTGTTGTGTGTTCTCCATTTATTTATTTTCCATTTGACTTTTTTTTTTTTCATTACTTTTATTTTAAAATTTTCATTCTTTTTCGTTGTTAATTTTCATTTTCTATCTTCAAATTTTCTATTTTAAATTTTTTTATGGCTTACTTTTACTTTTTAATTAAGAACAAAGAACTGAGAAAACTAGGTTTCGGACTAAGGAATTGACAGAATTATTTTTCTCAATTTCTTGAATTTGAGATTCTTTTTAGAAACGAAATGAGAAATTTGAACGTCACTTCTTCTAGGATTTTAAAAGTATGAAATTTAACACCAATAAACTTCTATCAAGACTTAGTCTATTGGTGATAGGGTTTCTATCACTAACAAACTGCGTGAATCAGTGATAGAACTTGGTAGATATCGTAAAATTTGTGTATCGATAATACCAATTATCAATAAAGTGATAGAACTTAGATGGATATGAGTTATATTCCTGTATCATTGATATTGAACTTAGGTAGATATGAGCAATATAAGTCCGTTAGCTATAAAAGTCTATTATTGATAATTATGATAAAAGTTTCTTAATTAATAGCTACTGATAGTTTTAAGTGTCAATCTTTCAAAATTGATAGTAACTAATGTTTTCTATTATTAATAGCGTAGGCCTTGTTTGGTAACCATTTCGTTTTTTATTTTTGGTTTTTGAAAATAGTTTATTTCCTTCCTATTTCTTACAATGTTTTTACATCTTTATTAAGTACAATAGTTGAATGCTTAGCCAAATTTCAAAAACAAAAGGAAGTTTATAAAAAAACTACTTTTTTTTTTTTTTTTTTTTTTTAATTTTTGAAATTTGACTTTGTTTTTAAATCATTGGTAAAAGGTAGATAACAAATGATGAAATTTAAAGGTGGAAGAAATGTCTATATGTTGGGTTTTATGTCCTAAAACTCACAGTTTTTAAAAAAACAAACATTTTCTATAGTCAATAAACTTATTATTGATTTTATAAATTGCATACATAAAAGTCTAAATTGTTGAGTTTTATGTCCTAAAAACTCGTAGTTTGAAAAATGCTAAACATTTTCTATAATCAATATACTTGTTATTGATCTCATAAATTATATGAAAGTCTAAATCCAATAAACTAAGACCCATGACTATTGTATGAGTACTTGAACTTTATGTGGAGACATAAGAGTGGATCAGGTTCGAGTAAATAGTCAAAATGATCTATGGTACATGAATGAGGTTAGTTTGCATAAGATAAAGACCAAGAAATAAGTCACTCTTACTTTATAACGCTGTTTATTGTTTAAGACTGACTATTTCACCTAGATGACCTAGGTAATTCGATCTTAATCCTGAGCTAACTATGAACTCCTATTTATTCGGGATTGCCCTTAGACTTGCATAGTTGAGGGTTGGCTCAACAACGTTGGCTAAATAAGACTCCCATTTCAAGGGTAAGACTCGATAGATAGTTGGGGACATAAGATGTAAGACGGAGTTCACGCCTACCCGATTTAGGGGTAGGAGAAAGGTTGTTCTCTCCAGTACTGAATCCAGGTATTGAACAAGGGGACCCACCCTGTCACTGGGCTGAGAGAGTTTGATTTTGTGATTGGATCACAAACCAGTTGTTCATTAGAGGATTAGTAGGGACTTGAGGAATAAGACATAATCTCAGGGGTAAAACAGATATTTGACCCAGCTGTTATTACGAACAACCTGTGAAGGATCGACTTATTGATTATGGTTAAATCATGTGAACACAATATATCTACAGTGAGGGGAGTGCAACTATGAGCTTTAGTGGAATGACCCATTAGTTAACAAATGGAATTCAAATTAGAATTAAAGGAATTAATAATTATATGAGATATAATTATGTTTAATTTTAGAATTAAACGGAATAGGAGAATTTATATATTTAAATATGATCTAAATATATAAAGATGGATATGTGTTAAAATTAATTTAATATTTGATATTAAATTAATTAAATTTTATTAATTAATTTATTTATGAAATTAATTAATTTTTCATTTTTAAAATCAAATCATTTTTTTAAATCAAAATTTGATTTTTGGATAAAATTGAAAAATTGGAAAACTAAAACACTTAAATGGAAAAATGGTTTTTTCCATTATCCATCTTTGAACTAGCTCACACATGAAGCAATATATTTGCCTTATCTTCTCCATACATGAGCTGCAACACATGTAGCTCTTCTCTTTGCATGTTGATCTGCAATATAATGAAAAGATTGGAGTGAAAATCGGGCATGTAATCTATAGAATTTTGAGAGAAAATTTAGTTTGAAGAATGGTTCTTCAACAAGGCTGCAGTAGTGAGCTTTTCTACTTCATCCCTTGATTCAAGCTTGTTTTGAGTCCCACAACTCAATCTAGAACACCAAGAGGATAGTGGGAAAGATCTTGAGGTGGTCTACAACAAGATATGGAGAAGATTGCAGCTGGAGAAGGAGCTTTGAAGGAGTTCTACAAGAGGTATGTCTTGAAACCCATTTTTCCTGCAGAAGCATGTTTTATATTATTCCAAAATTAGTGAATTTGAATACTTAGATGATCCTTGTGCTTCCGCTGCTGTTCATACAATCCTACATAAATCCAATAAACTAAGATTCATGGTTATTATATGAATACTTGAACTTTATGTAGAGACATTAAGATGGATCAAGTTCGAGTAAAGAGCAAAAATTATCTATAGTACATAATTAAGGTTGGGTACTTTTTTTTTGTAACACTATTGGATGCGGTCTACTCTGTAGTTGTTACAAAGAGTTGTAAAGTACTACAAACAAAATAATCCTAATTCGTACATGTTATGACATGAGGAGTGAGAGTGTCCTGTGCAAATGGGTTTGTACAAGATTGGACCACGAAATCGGTGACTTTTACTTTATAACATTATTTACTATTTAAGACTGATTATTTCAAAGCGATGACCTAAGTAACTTGACCTTAATCCTGAGCTAACTATGAACTCCTTTTTATTCGGGATCGTCCTTAGATTTGCATAGGTGAGGGTTAACTCAACAGCACCGGCTCAATAAGCCTCCCATTTCAGAGGTAAAACCGAATAGATAGCTAGGGACATAGGATGTAAGACGAAATTCACGCCTACCCGATTTAGGGATAAGAGAAAGATTGTTCTCTCAAGTACTGGATCTAGGTCTTGAACAAGGGGCCCCACCCTCTCACTAGATTGAAAGAGATTTGGTTTAGTGATTGGATCACAAACCCGTTGTTCATTAGAGGATCAGTAGGAATTTGAGAAAAAAGACGTAATCTCGAGGGTAAACTAGACATTTGACCCAGCCGTTATTACGAACAACCTGTGAAAGGTCGACTTACTAATTATGGTTAAATCATGTGAACATAATATATCTACAATGAGGGGAGTTCAACTATGGGCTTAATTTGAAACGTGAAGGGTCGACTTCGTTAACAAATGGGGTTAATTCGGTGTAACGAGTTTAGCCAATTAATCTCGGATCATTGGGGCCCACGATCTATAGGTTAGCGAGATCCCCCTACTAGCTCGTAAATGGATTAGCTTTAGAATAGCGTGATAAGTTAATTTGAAACGTTCAAATTAGAATTAAGGGAATTAGTAATTATATGAGATATAATTATACGTTTAATTTTAAGAATTAAACGGAATAGGAGAGTTAATATTTAAATATGATTTAAATATATGAAGGTGGAATTGTGTAAAATTAATTTAATATTTGATATTAAATTAATTTGAATTAATTAAATTGTTTAAATAATTATTTATTAATTTTATTAGAAAAATTAATTTTGCAAAATTAATAATTTTTTCAATTTTAGAAATCAAATTGGTTTTTGAAATCATTTTGGTAAAATTTGAAAAGTTTGAAACACAAAATGGAATTATGGTATTTCCCAATAATACCTTCAACTAGCTCACACCCAATTCATTTTGCTTCAATAGCTCCAAGCATGAGTTGCATCTCATGCAACCATCTTCTTTGCAAGAAAGGCCTGCAATAAATAAAGAAGATTGGAGTAGAATTGAGGCATGCATCTATAGAATTTTTGCTGAAAAATTCGGGTTGAAGAAGTTGTTCTTCAAGTGGGTTTTAGTAGTGAGTTCTCCAATTTCTTTTCATTCAAGCTTATTTTGAGTCGAACAACTCAATCTAAAGCTCCAAGAGAATAGAGGGAAAGATCTTGAGGTGGTCTACGCAAGATTTGGAGAAGTTTGCAGCTGAGAATCAAGATTTCAAGAAGTTCTACAAAGGTATGACTTGAAACCCTCTTGTTATTATGTTAGCATGTTTTAGTTACTGCCAAAATTAATGAATCAGAATGCTTATTGATCCTTGTTGCTTCCGCTGCTTGTTGATATACTCTAACATTATAGGCTTAATTTTCAAAAACAAATCCCGAAAACTAAATGGTTATAAAACAAGGTCTTAGTCTTTTGATGATTTTCTTTCACAGTTAATAACTATTTATAGAAGTTTATGATTGATAGCTAACTTGGTGAATTTAATTATCAAAGTTGAATCTCGAACTAAAGTGTAAGTGGGATGCGTAGGAGTTATCACTAGTAGCATGTTATTAGTGATAGAAACTATCAATGATAGCATGTTATTTGATAGTAAAAAGGAATGATAAAAGTTATCTCTAATAGCATATTATCAGTGATAGAAGCTATCATTCCATAATATAAGTGATATTAGTGATATCGGTGATAGAACTTAGGTGATATCCATATATCAATGATGTCAATGATATAAAAGCCAATTCTATTTGATGAAAGTCTATCACTGATAATCACTGCTAAAAGTTATTGATGATAGCCACTGATAGAAACTATCAATGATAACTACTAATAGAAGTTATGAGTGATATTCATATATCAGTGATATGACTTAAGTATATATCAATTGAATTAATGATATTGGTGATATGACTTCTATCAATGATAAAAGCTATCAACGATAGTCACTTATAAATCTTTCATTAATAGACTCTTATCACTTATAGCTCATGTTAATTTTTGAAAGTTGATAGTTTCCTTTCAAAGTTGTCAGCTACATATAAAAGCTTATCATTGATAGCCACTTATAGCCTTAAGTGTTAATATTTTAAGTTTGATTCTAATTGATAAAATTGTATCATTGATAACTTATAGCAGATTGAAAGTTAATATTTTAAGTATTACTATTTCAATGTTGTATCAATATTTCTCAAATGGAAAGTTATCACAGATAGCATCTACCAATGATAGTAACTGATAGTACCTATTAGTGGTTATCACTTATAACGGATAGTTTTCAATTTGAGGAAGGACTTTAGTCATTTACCAATCTAGCACTAATTTTGTGTCATATCTCTAATATATTTATCCTTGTGCTACATCTTTTATTATTTTGAATGTGGTAATTTTTATTTGTGCAACTAGCCCTTTATTTTAACTAAAACTAATAGATTAATTCATCAATATGGATAGGTTAAGTCAGATATTGAAGGTCAAGTGGAGGTCTTGATTTGAGTAGCTCTATAGAAGAGGGATCTTACATAGGTGTGGTGCTTTGTCCAACATATTCTAACTTTAAGTTAGTATGCAGATCAAAGTGGTGTCAAGCTAAAAAGAAATTAAGTTCCGTTCCTTAAATGGGGAGTGAGCTGCCTTAAGACCAATGTCAAGACCTTTACAATGAGTTAGAGTTATCAATGGAGAAGACTTGATTAGCCTCAGACTTCACTTGTAGGCCATCTTGGGGATGAATTCTACATCGGGTAGTCAGTCGAGCTGAGAAGCTCGACCTTGGGCTCCCAGAGGGCGCCCTTTCTCCTTTATCGACATGGGGCCTAATGGACCACTAAAAGAAAAGTAAAGATCACTAGAAAGAAAAAAATCGCATTCTGAATTCAAGTTTAGATCAGCGACGGCCCAAGAGATTTAAAGTTTGATTCAATTTTATCAATAGAATCATAACCAATGGAGGAACAAACTCAGCTTTCAAGTGTAGGTTTCAGATAATTGACGGTGCATGTGACTATTATTGGAAGTTGAATAAACATGTTTTGGACCCTTTTTAAGTTTATTATTAGACTGTCAACCTTTTTCTATAAACATCTCCTTTTTGGGTACAAAAATGTTTATCAAATTTGCACAATAATAGAAAAGAAGGGAGCTTGAGAAAAAGCAGTTTGATCCTTGAAACTAGATCTCCAAAGAGTAGTAGGAAATAGACCGAAGAGCTTGGAAGGAAGAAATCAAACGGTCCACCTCCACGAGACTCGAACCATATAATAACTATAAGAAACCCATTACCATTCTGGTTGATGATGATGACGCGTACCTACCCAACCTTACTTAGAAACAGAGCCTCTCTCTCTTCCCATGTGGATATGGCCATTACTTTCTCTCTTTCCTTTTGCTTTTTTAAGCCTTTTAATTGGCAGATTTCTCTACCTTTTTTTTAAAAAAAAAAGAATAGGCAGCCCACATTTGCATTCTCCTCCTTCCCATTCATTTGTTCCCATTATTATTCTTTATCGTATTGCCCTCTTTTTTCTCGTTTCATCCCACGAGTGCTTCCATCGCCCACCCAGTTTAGTGGATCAGCACAGCCCTTGTGACTTGTGAGCCACCCACAAGTTTTTCCTTCACTTTTTTTATAATCGGGATTCCAGTGCCCATATTGCTTTAAGAGCTTTTAGAAAATTCTGCTTCAATCAGCTACGTTGGAGTTTGTTGTAGGTGCTTCAACCATGATTTTGATGAGGGTTAGAAGCTTGTTTTGTATTAAAACAAAAGTAACCACTTATGCAGACCCAAGTTGATGATAGGTATGCTTTGGTTGATATTAAAACTCAAACCCATTGGCAAAGGAGGAAAAAGGTCAAGGTTAATTTATGCTTTGGTTGTTAGGTATGCAGAAGAAGTAAGCGCATATTTTGGCTTTTTTTTTTTTAATAAATACATTAAGGAAACAAAGTATTAAAACAAACTACCCAAAGTCTTAGTACACAAGCCTCCTCATAAATAACACCAAACAGGTTATAAATTAGAATCCCAACCCGCACAAACTCATGAACACCAGTGAAAGACACAACCCAGGCAATCTAGATAATCTCCCTCAACTTAACAACTCAACTCAGAAAGGTCGCCGCCCAAATGATTCACAGCATCAACAAGATCCGCGCAATCAGACTCGATAATCATCGGGAGAGAAGAAGAAACATCAACCCAAACAAAAAGATCTAAGAGACCTTTCATCACTGTGAGGGCTTCGAGGTTCTTGATAGTCCATCTCACATTCTCACAACCTGCGAGGACAAGAGACCTAGTAGAGTCATGGACAATCTAGCTAATCCTACTGCAAGTCCATATATTGTCATAGTTGGGTTTTAGAAGTTCGAGATTTTAATTTATATAAATGCGACCAAAAGACCCAAATTGATTAGGAAAGGAATAGATCCACAAAAGACAACTATGATAGTATCCAACCTTTTTAATGAAATCAAAAACAAATTTTATGAGAACATATACTTAAAGTGGACAAGGTTGTACTATGAGGAAATCTCAAGGGTCCATTGCCCTTAAAAAATGGTATAAGAATCATGTCTCAAACTTAGCCATATCGAATTCTAGCTAGGAGTCGAGCAAATAAGCAGTTTGTCTCTATGACTTAGTCATGCAAAAGATTCGTAGTTAAGCTCTATCTAATAAACATGTGTGCATGGAGATTAAGACTCTGCTCGAATAGTAGTAGACAGATAGATGAATATATTTGAGAAGAGACTCAATGGTTTTGTTTGAGAGAACGACTGTTGGAAATTCGATCAAAGTTCCATATTAGAAAAGAGAGAATCACATTATTTAAGAAAAGTAAATTCACATGTCAAATTCAAATGTAGGTTCGACTACAAAAACTCGAAAATGTCACCTATGGAGACATTTGACTCATGAGTTTGGATTTGAATACTTCAAGTTAAAGAAATACAGTCTATTTGATACAGGAATTTATTGATCTCAAATCACGAATCTATAATCAAACATACTACATAAAACTAAACTTATAGGACCTACTTCTTGTACCATAAAATAATACAGTAACAAATCCACAGATCCTATATATATTATTTAAAGCTAAGTCTCAATAATCGATTCTTTTGTACCATGAAAATAGATTGAGAAATCCAAACTTAACCTAGATTTATTAAAACCACAAGTCAAAATGGTTCCTAATAATTTTGGCACAAGACAACTAATTTGGCTTTATAACAACTTTTGGTAAAGCTTTTGAGCTTGCTTTGGACTATTTTTGAATACCCTAAACTATCAAAAGACATATTATTAGTTAGGGGAGCTTAAGGGAAAAGCCAGAAACAAAGAAGTTTCTAGTGGAAGAAAAATCTGATCCTTTTCTATTGACATGAAAGTAGAGGAGTTGAAGTTAAATGTTCGCAACATGGCCTATCTAAAAGAAATCAACCTTTGTGGGCCAAAATGTCTTCTTTTTTCCTTTTCTTTTTTTTTTTTTTTTTTTTTTTTTTTTTTTTCTTTATCAAGCCCTTGCCCTTGGTGGGGTTGGGTCAAAATTTACTAGCTAAAGGGGCCAAGTCCAAGACCTACTTTGCTGCATATCTTTCTTTTACTATACTATAAATGACCAACACCAAACGCACTTCCAACCCCTCATTTTTCTCTCCTTTTACCTTATATTTTTTAGTCTCGACTTTCTTGCCTTCCAATCAAGCATGAATGTGTACAGAGATCCAAACTTCTGTTACTTCCATCCCAAAGAAAAAGTGGTGGGCGTCTGCGCTTTGTGCTTAAATGAGAGGCTTCTTATTTTGGCGTCCAGACGAGGCCGCCACCACTCTTCAGCTCGAAGCTGCCGGAAAACTCCCATTAACCTCTCCAAGATCTTTGCTTTTAGCTCTTTCATTAGCCGTCTCGAATTCCGGCATTGGAAGCCGGAAAATTCCGACGATGAAGCCTCCACCAGTCAAGAAGGTAGTCCCTATATTCAGCTTTAATATGCATTTTATCCTTTTTCAGCTTTGCGATTATATATATCAGAATCATGAAGAAAATCATACATCCTTTTTCCTAGTTTCAAAATCTCATAATCATGAAGAAAATTATCGTTCCTTGGCATTTTCAGCTGTGTGATATAAGAACTGGTAAAAAGGAAGAAAATCATTAATGGGTTTGTGGTTGTGTATCTGTTTCTCTATTCCATGAGGATGGAATATGAGGTATTCAGAGGAGAGTTTAAAATGAGTTAAATGAAATCAAAACAAGGAAAAGGAAAAACGGTGGAATGGTAAATGAGTGGCTTGGCAGAAAGGGGCAGTGTCAGAAACACAGAAAGTACAGGAATAAAAAAGAAACAGAGTAAGTAAACGGTGGAGGAGACTGTTTAGCAACAGTTAGGAAAAGTTCAAGTTTGAATTGTTGGAATTATTACAGAGAATCAGAGTAGACAGGTTCTGTAATCTCAAAGATTAGGCAGAAACTAGACAAAATTTTGTGGTAAAAAATCTGAAACAAAGTGGTGGGTAGGGCAAGGAAAACAAAACAGAAGTTCTGGACAACACTGAGTCACTGACGAGTATCTTTCAAGTTTTCTGTCTTTTAATATTAGTTAATTGTATATTTGTTTGAGAGATATTGTGTGTTTGAATTTATTTTTTGAAGTTTTTAATTTCTTATGGGGGCCCACTCAAAAAAAAAAAAATGTAGACTCATTCATCTCAATCAACTTTGGGAAAAATGGAGTTGGGTCGTGGGAAGAGAACAAGGTATCAGAGGTGTACCTGGAAAACTGCAGCCTGTCATGGAATCACCACTTGACTAAAGACTCCAAGGAGACCAAGACTGTGATAGAACACGGCAAGACCCGTGCCTCGCTTAGGTGGCGGAAGCGGATTGGCCACCTCTTCCAGCTCATCAGAAGGAAAAGGTCCAACAAAGGGACAGTCTGCCACGTGGAAGGAGGTAAGACAAGGAAAGGCTGGATAAGAACTCTGACAAGGTCAAGAAACACTGAGTAGACAGAAGAAAATATCTATGCGTGGACTGGAATTCAAATGTGATTTGTATAAAGATTTGAATCAAATCAACTACTCTTTTTTCTTTTTTGGTTAAAGAATTTATGAGTGTAAATGAACTTCTGTAATGTGCTTGAAATATATCTCTTATTTTTTTTTCTCTTATGTAGAAGTAGAATGCTTGAGTATCAAACACTGCAATTAAATAAAACAACTGAAGAAGGAATTTTCCCATTCGTGGGAAACATTGGAGCAAGAGGGGCCCGTAGCTACACTGCTCTAATTTGGCCTATAGTTGTCTTAGTGCTTCAAATTTTGAACCATAAAAGAGTCGTTACATGCATATATAAATCTTTCAAACCATGATAATTGTATTAGAAAAGAATTATCTTTGGAATTATATGTAGAACAAATCAAATATCTTGTTATTGTATTGTATATAACTTAAGAGAGCGATGGTACTTATGCCAAAAAAATAGACCATCTATAAAGACAAACAAAATAAAAACAAGACATAATCTCACCAGCCTAGATATTCTCTTCCCATGAGCTAAAGTCTGAGTGCATGTGGGAAGATTAGAATAAGGCAGAGGCTACATCTTTTAGCAGGGTCCTTGACAAAGGCAATTTGTCACAATTGCCCTCTCTTGAGAGGACCATTGATTTGGAAAAAGGACCACAAAGTTGAGGTCCAGGAAAGAAAAGCTCATTGTGGCGCGGACGAAAATGACAAGACATGAATCTTCACCCAACTTCATCAACCAAAAACCAACATCAACGCCGCTGATTAAACATTTTCAGCGGTGTATGAACCAAATTATGCATGCATTTTCATTTTCTAAATTTCAATTTTTATGATTTTATTATTGTTGCAAAACCAGCTATCTATAACAACTCGAGCTCAAAAAATATATATAGTTTAAGACTTGTTTGATAATTTTCATTGGAGGAAAAAAAGCACGAAGGAAAAGGGTTTTTTCCTAAAAAAAATTAGGACAAAATGAAAAAACCCACGTAAGTTGTAATTGCATCTCAAACTTTCAATGGTAAAAGATGGGTCCTTGAACTAATATAAATGTTTAAATTGAGCCTTTAAATTTATATAATTATAGAAATTGGACTCCCAAGTAATTAATAGTAAAAACTGAACACTCAAACTTATATATTACTAAAATTGAGCCCTTAAATTTGTAGATTTGTTGTAGAAATTTGACCCGTGAACATTTAGTTTCAAAAATCAAAATTTTAAAATACAAAGAAAATGTTTATTGATCAAATTTCTACAATTTACAAACATAGGGGCTCAATTTTAACATAGGCACAAATTTGAGTATCCAATTTTTACCATTAAATGTTTGAGAGTCCAGTTTTTATAATCATGTAAGTTTGAGGGTCCAATTTTAATATTAGTATAAGTTGAGGATGTAGGTATAATTGCAACTATGTAATACGTGAAAGGTGATTTTGCAATTTGCAATAAATAAATAAATAAATATAATCAAACTGAATAGAAAAAACTGTTAAAAAAGACATCAAATAGTGATGAATATGATTATTTATTGATAAAGTGGGTTATTCTTTAAAGTTTAGGTGTGAGTGTCATGTTAAAGAAGGCATACGTATCATGCTCGAAGATAATATTAATCATAGAAAATTGGCCAAATTAGGTCACCAATTTGAGGAAAAGAAATGTTTTTTTTTTTCTTTTTCCCCTTCTTTCTTTGTTGGGTTTCAGGAATGAAATTGGAAGACTCAAATTTTTAGCCTTTTGATTGAAGATACATACCTAAACGGAAAAAAAAGTATGGATGGAACTATAAGAATAATAAGACAATTTTATCCTTAGAAAGTGCATACTGAAGCTGAGGGTTGGTTAGATATTACATCTTCCACCCACACAACTCAATATTTTTGATGGATACCTGTATCTAACCATCTCCCTCTCTCTTTCCTGGGAGGTAGATAGGGAAAAAGGAAAAAAATATATGACCTGAAACATAGTGTATGGAGGAAGGGAAAATGAGGACCCCTCTGCACCTTTGTTCCACCAAAATATTACATACCAAGTGAAGTGAAATTGGTGCTAAGATACAAAGTGAAGAAGCTTTGGTTACAAGAGAAAGAGCTTGCTTTCACATGCCACTCCTTCCAAGTCAAACTAACTTTAGATAAGCATCTTATTTTGGGTCACACAATCTACAAACAGTGAAATTCTTCCATAGCCAAAAGAGGATTTTCGATGAATAATAGCCTTTATACACTTAACTTTGGTTGGTCTTTGTCTGTACTTTCCCTCATTTCTCACCTCCTTTTTTCCCCTCTTCTCTCTCATACACACACCGTTCCCTTCCAACAACTGAGCTCACATGTATCTTGGCTTTCAATCCCCTCCCTTGTAGTTATCTCTATCTCTCTATGGCTCCATTTCCTATATTGTCTCCCAACAATGGTTGCTGCACTCTTTAATGTTTAGGCTCTAGTTCATTGTTCATTTTCCCTTTCACAAACAATTTCCCTAAAGTGAATTTCCTGGAAAACGAGTAGTTAAAATTCTATCATTTTCCCCCTCCTGAATCCATAAAACGATAATACAAAAGCACCTTTGATCCATGGCTTCACACAATAAGTTTTATCCCTTTTCATTTGAAACAAATAATAAATGACTGATGCATTCAACAGAGGAGAAGACATAAAAGAGAGAGAGAAAGAGAGAAAGAAGAAAGAGAGAAGATACTAGTGAATGAACAGAATTTTTTCTAATTATATGAGAGAGGTTAAACATATAATATATTCAAAACCCAAATTACGATTGATACTGAGTGTGATCAAAGTCTTACATTAGCTAAACAAGAGAAAGATCCACGACATATAAAGTGAGAATAACTATCTCCAATTATATGAGGCCTTTTGGGTGAAATAAAAAATCAAAGTCATGGGACCTTATGTTCAAAGTGGACAATATCATATCATTATGGAGATATATTGGAGGATTCATTGTCTCTAAAAAGTGGTATAAAAATCATGCTCCTTACACTTAGTTGTGTCGATGTGTCACAATGACAGTATTATGATTCATGGTTGAGTCTAATCGGATAGAGAATGAGTTCTAATAAAGAGTTGGCCTGGTTAAAAGTGATTACCTGAGAGTAAACACAAGTGGATGACTATTTACGAGGAAGCTTGGGTGCTTCTTCGTTCGAGGGGATGAGTATTAGAGTGTGACCAAAGTCCCACACTAGCTAAATAAAAGGAAGATCCATAGTATATAAATGAAACAATATTTGTACAAGGCATTTAAGATGGAACTAAAAGCAAAGTTATGAGAGTTTATATCTAAATGAACAATATCAAGTCATTGTAAAGTTATGTTGGAAAATTTGTTGTCCTAACGAACTAGTATAAGATGTTCCATCAATGTGGTTGCTTCTCTTTTCTCACTTTTAACATATTTTTATATTTCAAAAGAATTCAGAAAGAGGGGAGAGGAAAGAAAAAATAAAAGTATTAGTCATTAATTATTTATTTTTGAAAAAGTGTAAAGTGAAATATTCTAAAGGCGTACTCGCCAATTTTACCAATTTTAAATGTGGGTTACTGTTATTTTTTCCAATCGCCTTTACATGTCACTCACGACTCATCCCATTTTAGATCAAATTGGACACGCAGATTATTTGTAAAGGTGAAAACTTGAAATAAGTATTGTTTTCATATCTCAGAATATTAGGCAAATTTACATGGAATACAGTACTTAGAGGAACCCCTTTATTTATATAAAACGACCATTGGGAAAGATCTTAGGTTCTTCTAAATTTCTTTTTCTGTTCAGATGTGATGACTGATGAGACCAGTTTTACCTCACCGACCCAGAAAAAAAAAAAATCCCCAGAAATTATGGTGGGCTGAGAATACAAAATAAAAGACATGGAGCCTCTTTCATGTGGGTGTGTAAAAGACACAACTTAGGACACGTATCAAACTAGACAGAGAAATATGGTGGAAAGAAATAATGAGTGATTGAACAATTCAAAGTGTCTGCCCACATGCATCTTTGAGAAACCGACACTCATTCCTTCTTCCATCCGTTTCTGCAACTCTCTTCGTTGCTTTTATTTTTTGAGTTTTCTATTAAAAATAAAACAAGATCTGTTCAATAATTGTATCAACTCCTTCACTGTCAATAAACAGTTTCCAGAACAGAAATGATGGAGAAACATGGAAGTCTGTCCTGTACAGATTCTAATGATTCATTATGTTGACTCTCACCTGTATTAGTGGTTTTTTGCCTGATTGATGAAGATGAAAGAGTTGTTTCTGAAACTTGTTCTTGTTGGGCTCCCTTCTTCAAACTTTGGCGGTTGAACATCACAGAATATGTTACGAAGCTTGGGAATATCCACAGGGAGGTATGTTGTATCTTGAGGTTGGTATGTTTCTCTAGACTTGATAAATTAGATGCAAAAAATTTCAACAAACTGTTTAAGTTTTTTTGGTTACAAGTGGAGAAGTATAGAATACTTGAATTTATGATGAAGTAGATGAGCCTAAAAATAGAACTACATAAGCTTAAATCCAACTGTTCAAAGTCGACAATGTCAGATAGACAGTGGAAGACTACTAAATTGCAATAAGGTCATAACTCATAAATATTACCACGATCAAACTTGTTATAAACAGAACTTATGAAAATAAAAGTTCAGGCATCATCTTGGGTAATTTTCTTTTCTACATAAACTATTAATACTATTTACTTTCTACAGTTTTCTGGTAATCTACCATAAAACCCAAATGTAGCCACGACTAACCGTACTGTGAGAGAGAGAGAGAGATAGAGAGAGACAGAGTATCTCAAATTAAATGTAATGGGAAAATATTATTGTCTAAGAATCAAAATCAAAAGAGAATGGAAGAAGAATATAGCAATATGAACTTTTTACTAGTTCAACTCCAACAGGAGTTGTATATCGTTGCTGTTGCAGCTTTTGATTCCAATTTCGAGACTAAATTTATCATAGCTTACGAACTTATATTTTTGGTTCTGAGTTGAATAAAGTCACAAGGAAAAAACAATTCGACACTTCAATTCTTTCTCGAGAGTCCAGACCAACCCTCCCTAAACCAACGGGATTTCTTGGCCAGGACAGGCAAAAATAAGTCCATGACTATTTCTTTCAATTTCATACAATAATCTTCTAACATGATGAATGTACCATTCATAGAGTAATCTTTTAACACCGCAGATTTTAAAAACCAAGGATTCTAAAAGGTTGTCGATTGGCCAACAAAACTTAAATGTACTAAATAATTGCTCGGTAACACATTAATGGCTAATTTTTACTAGAAACAGGGTCAAATGCCTGCATGTGATTGGAATCAAATATTACCATGTATTTGATTGTGCCTAAACATTGAACAAACAATATCGTGATTCGGATATAAAGAGAAAAGGTAACAATTTGGGCCTGAATGAGTCGGATATAAAAGCAGATAGTCCAAGCTTCAGCTGGTAACATGGGCCTAAGTTACTAAAACATAACTACTCATCGACCTCGATTGGGTTGCGTGAAAGCAACCCATGAACAGATAAAATACTCGAAGCATTTCGTATTATGGTAAAATGAACTTCAAGAAGACATGGATTGTGTTAGTAATTTGTAATTGTTCACAGTTTGAATGGCCACCAAACAACTCCCCCATCTACATCATCCTATAATTGAAGTTCTAGATTAAAATATCTGATAGGCAACCCACTTATTCAAACATGATTTGGATATTGACATCCACTGAGAATAAATTAACCATCAGAGAATAACATAATTCCAAATTCCTAACCCTAACCCTACCAGCGAAACAGGGAATGCTATTATCAGAAACCAAATTATTTGGAAAGATTAAAAAGCAATCAATCTTCAGAGAGAGAGAGAACCTGTAGACGTAAACGGAGTAGAGGTGAACTCTGCGAGTCGAGCATGACCGCCATTCACGATCGTTAAATTCTCCATTTTCTTTCAGCGCATTCAATGGAGGCTTCGACGGCCATGAATTTATGAAGAAAGAGATGCTTAAAAGATTTTCTTATCCTCGATTTTGTTGTACAAGCATAGCTTATGCTAAAATGCTTCGATCTCAGGAAGCTGTCGCATAACTGCGAAGTTGAAGGTTCAGATAATCAGTTATCGAAGTCAAATAACACGCACGAAAGGGAATTGGGAATTCTTTTCTTTGTTATTGGTAGGAAATTGGGGGGAACGGAATGGGGTGGTTGTGAAATAGTGAAGTTTAAAATCCCGCTTTTTTTTTTTCTTTTGAAAATTAGGTCTACGGATATTAGTTTAAAATATCAAGTCAAATTTTAAAAATTAAAAAAAATAATTTTAAAAAGTTATTTTTATTTTTAGAATTTAACTAAAAATCCAACTATCATTCTCAAGAAAGATGCATATCATTCTAAAATATATGGAGAAAATAGGTTTAACTTTCCAAAATAAAAAAACAAAAAACAAAATTGTTACCAGATGAGGACTAGTTTTCAAATTTTGACATGGTTTTTAAAAATGTGGATAAAAAGTAGATATCAAAGCAAGAGATTTAGAGGTAGAAGAGGTATTTATAGGCTTAATTTTAAAAAACCAAAGACTTAAAACAAAATGATTACCAAATGGGACTAAGCAATTATGAAGTCTATAAACTCATAGGCCCACGGTGTAAATAGTTGATAAGATATTGAGTTGATGTTTTCTTAGTAGTTGATAAGATAAATTTTGACTGATTTTTTAAAATATCGGTAAAAAGTAGATATCAAAGCAAGAGATTTAGAGTTGGAAGAGATATTTTTAAGCTTAATTTTAATAAACAGACAACTTAAATCAAAATGATTATAAAACAGGCCTAAGCAATTATGTGGTCTATAAATCTATAAAATTGATGTTTTCTTAGTAGTAGGATCTATCAACTCCTTAAGCCAAACAAGAATTGGATTTTACAAGTCCATACTTCTCAATTTTTACGTTCCATCTCCGTACCAAACACTACTAACTTTGTTGGTAAAAACAACTCAACAATTTCAAGAGTAAGCAAGTTTGCACATTTATAATAACTTTATATTTTCATCTTATTTTACTTTTCAGATTTATTAAGAAATTCCATCTTTCTATCTCCACTTTTCACATCAATTAACTAACTTCATCCTCTCATATTTAATATGTTTTTTGCAATTATTGGAAAACTTTATATTAAAATTTCATACTCCAAGCACAAACTTACTAACTCTAACATATTAATTGCATACTCATTAACTACACTTAGTGGACAAATGTCCTTAGAGGGCTTACAAGAGTAACAACACATTTAAAGAAGTTTGATTTGTAAAAAATGGTAAAAAAAAATTTCAAATGAGTAGAATAGTTGTAAGCCCTTGCTCTTTTTCCATTTGTTTATGCTTGGGATGAACTTAAATAAGTGAGTTTAGAATTTACTTAAATGAATCGCATTGAATATATGACCTAAGCATGTTTTGTTGCTAAATGTTGAAGTTAGTGGTTTGAAATTACTTTACAAGTGCAAGTTCATTTTTATTTATTTTGTAACGTAGTAGCAGTATCGATCGTTGAAGCAATTGAGTATGAGTTGTGATTAGCTAAGTATTAGAAAGAAAGAAAGAATAAAACTTGGTAGAAAAAACAAGTAGGTCGAGAGTGAAAATGAGTGTTTAGGTTGAAAAATATTTTAAAATTAATTTTCTAAATTTATAAGTTAATTTAACTCGATAAACTTAATTAGGGATGAAAAGGATAAGGAAAAATGAGAAGAATCCACATAGGACAAGCAAGTAGCTAGTTGACTCAAATTTATTGGATGAAGAAAAGACAATTTTTTGCAGCATATGAATGATATTTTTGGAACGCTAGTTCTTCCAATTTACCTATGCTATTTTCGTAATTTTTGAACCAAATGAAAGCTAATTGAGTGTAGAAGACACCCTAGGGTTGCCGAAATGATTTGAGATCAAGAAGGTTAAGAAAACTTGAAGGAAACATAGGTTGTCTGAAAATTGAGTAAATATGAGTTTGCTATTTTGAAGGAGTTTTCAAGGCACTTAGAGGAGGATTTTGGTGCCCAATTTTTTTTGTAAGCTAATTTAAAAGTCCCTCTTGAGTTCCATAAAATTTATTTGAAGTTTATTTGAATTGAAGATGGTGTTCTAAAGCTTTGAAAAATCGAGTTGCAGCAGGAAATTCACTGGGTGAGGAAGCTGCTAGCGACCCCCCAGGCCAGTCGTACACGCCCGTCCGACCATCCACCCACGCGCTTCACGTCTCCCGTCCACCTCCCTCATGTCCACGCGTGCCTCGCCATTCCCAGGGCCCCACACCCACACCTATTTTTAGTGTCCATTTGCGTGTTTTTTAGCATTTTGGGTGTCAGTAAGCATTTTTTAAGCCCAGTCGGGATTTTCTTGATATTTTGACCATAAAATGAATAAAAAAATTTTTTATGTTAAAGTGATTTTTGGTCCATTTTGGATAATTTGAGAAAAAAATGACTTAAGAAGCAATATGTGAGTGTTTAGGAGTTAAATTGAGTTCAATGAGTCACAATGAATCACTAAGGGTTGTTTAGGGTTAATTTAATCTCTTGTGAGTGTCCAATAACCTTGAGACTTTATTTCATGTCAAATTGAGATCGGGAGGGCTTATAAACCAAGGAACTTGTGCCATGACTGTGAGTGGTTTATTTTTTAATGTTTTGATATAAAAAGTATATATGTTTGATAGTATGTTATGATTTATGAAATGTGGTGGCATGATCTGTTTAACTTTACTATTATTTCAAAAATATTTGAATCATGATTTATGAATTCTCATTGGTTTTATACGATCTAGATTTATAAAGGTAATTTGAAACTTGATTTACATTATCGTGATTTGTATGGTTTTATATGAAAAATTATTGATGGTGAATTCAAGAATGTTGATGGTAGTACCGCTCAAGCGATCAGGGGGCTACCGGGGTCAGATGTGACCAAAGTATACCAGGGAGTCCAGAGTAACCTGGGCCTGTGGTGTGGATTTATGTTTAGCCTCGGAGGCAGCTCAAAGTGCACGTATGACCTTGTTATTTAGTTTACATCGCGAAGTGCATTCTTTGTCTAGAGTAACCTACCGTTGTAAACGAGTATTTGGGCACAGAGTTGGTGAGGTTTTCTGATAACTCTTTAATGCTTTATAATGTGCTTTCTATGAGATATGATCATGTCATTGTTTTACTAATATGTGTTGAGATGTTATTGAATCTTTTATACTTTGCCAGTGATTTGGCCTACTTTATTGATGATTTTGAAAGAGAAAATTTATGTTCATATTAAACTTATCGCTCATTCGGCATTAGCTTGCGCTTTTCAATGTTTTATGTTTCCTCAATTAACAATAAAGTTCCGGATTCAAGGGCTTTTAAAGAACGTATCAGTAAGCTAGACCCATACTTCGAGTTGTTTCATGCCATAAATAAATGCGAACACTTAAGAAATCCATCAGACAGGCAGATTCACATCTCTTATAACCAACACAGTCTTATATTCTTGGAGCCGAAACTATTTGCTTAGCTTTACATCCGCCCCAAGGTATCATTTCTAATACATCTGTGGAGCAAGCTCATATACTAGTAAAATGAATTTCAGGATTATTAATATTAATTATCAGCTGATAAAAATACTTAAGAGATAAAAGAAAATTATTAGCCAAATTAGCTAAATGACCCTTTGTTTTTATACATTTTTTCATATTCTTTTCAACTATGTTCATAAATTGAGCAAAATGTTTAAATTTTTTTTTTTTTTTTTTTTTAAGAAAATGGTATGAAATAGAGAAATAGTAATTGACATGTACTCTAAAAAGGTCAGAAAAAGTAACAGCATATTAAATAGCAAAAAAAGACTCATATTTTCCTAAACTTCACATGATTTCGTTGTTTTTTTGGGTGCTCAAACAGAATAAACATGTTGTTATAATAGCACAAGCCCGAAGAGAAGGAACACGCGGATTTGCTAAGTTCATGTACAGAGAAAAGTAAAAGCATAATCCATCTCTTCCTTCATTCATCGTCTTCTTCATCGGTTACGAATTTACCAGTTCCAGGATTCACAGCAGCAATGAAGAAGAACACAACATTCAACAAAACCAGGGGCTCGATCTCATTAATCGGCACTCCCGTCTCGATATTCAACTGCGCCAACGCTCCTTTTCCTGTAATAATCTCTCCGATCAGCGAAAACGCAAACCCTAGCTGCGCCAATCTTCCGACGAACAGTTCATTTGCCTTCGTGAATCCGAACAACGGACCTTCAACAAAACAGAGCCGTTGTCAATATTTGAGTTATGGAGATTTAAATTGAAGAATGGAGTAAGTCGATTGTGGTGTAATTTACCTCCTTCTTTGAGACCTAGCGCCGATCTGAAGTTCTTTCCGGGAGGGATGACTGCACGTTCCAATCCGGTGGCGGGTTCTGGATCGTCGATGAATTTTCCACGGTCTCCTAGGGCTCCGATGGCTCCGAGAAGAGTGAATAAAATGAAGAAGAGAAGAAGAGGCTCCGCTTCGTAGATCGGAACTCCAGTTTCCAAGTTCAGTTGTGCGAGAATTCCCTTTCCGGTGATCGCTTCTCCCAATAGTGATGCCTGCAAATTTTACAACGTCATACATCTTTATAATGATTTTTACCATAATAAAATGAATATATATATATATGTATCTCTCTTTTATTAAAAGATTGAATTTTTTTTATTATTATTATTTTAATAGTTTTTCTTTTAAAATGGTTATGAACTTTATCTTTGTTCAAAATTTGTAATAAATATCATAAATATTTTATATTTAATTTTTAAATTTTATGAGATTTTAATTTTTAGTCATATGTTAGATAAATTTATGTATTTTAAATTAATTTTAAAAAATAAATTATAATCCGACAACCCAATCCAATCTAAATTTTAAGAGTTGTGTCGGGTTTGATACTTTATTTGGATCTTTTGGATGTCAACCCAATCAATTCGAATTTTTGAGGTCCAAAAAAACACTCTCAACCTTTATGTATAAATTTCAAAAACAAAAATTAATTTTTTTTAGTTTTCAAAATTTGGTTTGATTTTTTAATCATTGGTAAATGTAGATAATGAATGAAAAAATTTGGAGGTGGAAAAATCGTCTATAGACTAACTTTTCAAAAACAAAAAACAAAAACTGAATAGTTACCAAAGAAGTTTTAGTTTTTTTTAAAAAAAAAAAAAAGAAAGAAAAGAAAATTTCTTCTTTTGTTGTCTACTTTTTACCAATAGTTTAAAAATTCAAACCAAATTGCTTTTGAAAACTTATTTTTTTAAAAAAAAAAAAAAAAATTAGTTAAGAATTCAACTATTGTACTGAAAAATGCAAATTATTTAAGAAATAAGGAGGAAATAGACTTAATTTGCAAAAACCAAAAACAAAAAATGAAATTGTTACCAAACGGCCTTAAATTTCTTAAATTTTTTATTTCATTTTTAATAGATTCTAACAGAAGTGTCCCAACCTTCTTAAAATATGATAGGAGGTAGGAGATTTAAATCACAAATCTCGTGATCACCAACACTTATGTTAATTGAGTTATGCTCAATTTGGTGAAATATTACAATTTTCAATTTTCAATTTGTGGCTAATAAATTCTTAAAGTTTCATATTTTACATCTAATAAGAATACATCTATTAGATAACAAATTTGAAATTTTTGGTTTCATTGGATATAAACAAAATTTTTATCTAATGGATTAACTATTTAAAAACAATGAATATGTCAAAATCGATTAGACACAAATAAATTGAAATCTCAAAGTTTATATAATACTTAATAATTTATAATGATTTTGAACTTTGAATTTAAAAACAAATGATAAAAAAAATGTCTTTGAGAGTTGTTTTCAAATATAGAAAAATCAACAAAATATATATATATATATATATATTCACAAATCATAGTAAAATATCACAATCTATGTTGATAGATCGCAATAGACTATTATCTATATCTATATGTGTCTTAGTAGTCTATCACAGTCTATCGTAGTCTATCATAGATAAACTATAATATTTTGTTATATTTTGTGTCTTAGTAGCCTATCACGGTCTATCGCAATCTATCATAGTCTTTTACTATAATTTGAAAATATTTTAAGTAATTTTGTCATTAAAAATAATTTCTCATTATATTGTACAACATGTTCAAGTTTAAGTGAAGTGGAGAGCTTAACAACAATGATAATCAATACTTTATCTTATAAATACCATGCTCCACTAATCTATGCAAGATCATAACTTATAACAAACAAATATTTTGAGATATAATTTTATACATTCTCGATCATTAATCAAAATAGCTCTGCAACAGATCTAAAAGACATTGAATCTATAGGATAAATTATGACACAACCCTAATTAGTAATTTAGATCTCATTTGATAACTATTTTATTTTTTTATTTTTGAAAATTAAGTTTTTTTTTCTCCACTTTCTTACAATAATTTGTCTTTCTTAATTAAAAGATTGAATTCTTAGCCATATTTAAAAAAAACAAAACAAAACAAAACAAAAGTTTAAATCATTAATAAGTAGATAATAAAGAATAAATCTGGATGTAAAAATAGTATCTATAGATATAATTTGCAAAAACAACAAATTAAAAATTAAGCCCCGTTTCTTAACCGATTGATATTTTTTTAAATCTATGAAAATTGAGTTTATAGACACTACCTCCACCCCAAAAAATTGTTTTCTTTGTTATCTACATTTGTACCAATTGTTTAAAAAATGAAACTAAAAAAATAGTTTTTAAAAACTTGATTTTTTTTTAGAATTTAACAAAGAATTCAACCATTATACTTAAAATACAAATAATTGTAAGAAACTACGATGAAGAGGTTCCCCATCATCGTCTCCAATGGGAAAATTTACTCCATTGGAGAACCCGTTTCTCATTTTGTTTTTCATGTAAACTTTTTTTTGTTCCTAAAATTTCTTTTGGTTTAAACTTGGAGACTCTAATTGGATTTAGAATAAGTTAAATTAAAAATGATGTTAAATGTAAAAAATTAAATACTTAATAAATATATATAATATATTGAGTTTAAATTAAATAAAAAAAATCGCTTAATTTTGGGGGAAAAAAAAACAAAAAACAAATAGGTAGAAAAGACGATAAATTGTAGATCCATAAACTTTCGTTTTGAAAAAAGAAAAAAGAAAAAGGAACTGACAGCAAAGCCGATCATGGCAACACGGCCGACGAAGAGTTCATTCTGCTTAGTGAAACCAATGCCACCGGAAGTCCCGAAAATGCCGTCTTCAACCTTCTGCTTCGGCTTCGAAACCTAAAATTCAAATAAAATCAATAATTAAATTCCATCAATTCAATTCCTCTCAGAAAAATAACAATAAGAAGAAGAAATTAACGAAATAATTACCTTCTTGGGCGGCGCTTTGGTTCTGGATTTAAACACGGCAAGAGTGGTGAATCCACGCGCCGGCAAAGAAACAGAGTGGGAAGGCAGGGGATTAAAAAAGAGGCGACTAAATTGGGCGTTAGGTCTAAGCCTTAATTCTCTCTTAACACCCACGCCATGGCCGACGCACACACCAGAAGTAAGTAACATGGTTTGAGCCGCCATGGAAATGGGAAATGAAAAATGGCAAAGTGCTCTAAGCTTTTTCTTTAGCAGAGTGTATGTTTAATTCATGGATGGGTTTTAAAGAAGAAGAGAGGGATTTAGAGTGTATGGTGGAAGAGAAGGGAAGGGGAGACTGTACGTGTGGATTTGGTGGGAGAGTTTAAGGATCGGCGGATAGAGTGACACGTCGTCGTTTAATTTCTGTGATGCTGAATTGATGGATTATTGGTTTCTTCTTTTCCAGTACAGTCCCCTGTGTTGGGTTTTGTCCTAAACCTTAACAACTGGTTCATTTATGCCCACTGCCAATTCATTGTTTTTGTTTTTTTTTTTTTATTTATTTATTAATTAAATTAATTCACATGTCTACCATGTATGCTTCTATTCCTTGTTTGTCTTTACCTCTTCGTAAATATTATTTTGTATTCCCTAATCAGTTACACTCAATACTATTTCAAAACTCTCATTTGCTAATAAATCAATCAAAATCAATAAATATTGGTTTGGTTTGGTTTTTTAGTGTAAAATTGAACATATTGGTTCGCATTTAGAAAAAACTAAAAAGTATTGGTTCGGAACGAATTTTGATTGGAAAAATTGAGCAAAACCGAACCGAACCGATGGTATATACATACCTTAAAAAAAAAACTCTAACATTAGGCCTCTTGTAGTGTTTTAATTATTATGGTGCATATATATTTATTGTTTAGAAGAAAAAAAAAACTAATTATTATGGAGTATTTATGTTTTTTATTTAGCGAGTGACAAGAAAATAAAAATAAAAATGCCCAATTTCAATCTAAAAAAAATGAACCCAATTTTGATTTTAAATTTACAAAAATGACCAATTCAAGAAAAAAAATGGAAACAAAAATAAAAATTTGAAAGAAAAAATAAAATGTCAAAAATCAAAAACCAAATCGAGAATATATCAAACCAAATAAAAACCAATCCATTGACTTTTTCTTTAGTAGACATCAGTTTGGATCTCTTCTTTATAAGACCGATTGGTTTGGATTGGTTATTGGTTGATCACAAAACCGAAGACACAATCACCCCTATCTCAAATGACATGGTATTTGTGCTATCAACCACAAAATTAGAGTTTCAATTCCCCTCACCTCACACGTTCTCCGAAAAAAATGCATTTCAACATTTAATACCAAACATAGTACACGAATTCTATAAATAGCAATTTATTTATTTGATTTGGAATATCTCATTTAAATTTGAAGAGTTATTTCATTTTTTTCTTTTGATCTCGAGTTTAAGTTGAGAGCAAACACCCCAATGTTCTATCCGATATGAGTAGTTCAAGGTTACTATTCTAATACAATTAGTTGATGTATCATGATAAGAATCATTGTAGTCCGCTAACAACCGATGTAGAACAAATAGCTGTCTTCAAAACAAGATTTGTCAGAAATGTGTCTCCACTACTAGTTGATTTTTCCAACAAGATTTTGAAGTTTATATAAGTTCGTGATTATTTCAACTTTTAATCTTTATTATTTCATCTCATTTACTTTTAAAAATTATTGTTATATTTTTACCAGATAATTATTTGTATCTAGTTGAATTGTAATCAATCTGCTATTATTATTTGATTCTTTTTATCTTCTGTAATTTCTAAACAACACGTATTATCTTTGAGAATGGTTTAAAAATACAATATTCATTCTTGGTGTAAAATAATTTTTAAAATTCACATTTAAAAAGAGACAAATAATTCATTAGACCAAGATTTTACGGTAGGATGAAATATCACTTTATGTTATCAAATTCATTTGTTCTAAAAAAAAGAGAGAGAGAGAGAGATATACACAAAATTCATTTGAAGATGATGTCATTTTTGTGTGGATGTTTCCAGAAGATTCCAATCACACAGATTCCGAAGATTCGTTTAAAAGGAACTATACCAAGTGGGAGCGGCTCAGCACGCACCTATGCTGTCAGTGAAGTAGACAGACAGGGACTGGGCCAGAACTCAGTCCATATATTTAATGGGCCTTTTGGGGCACCAAAAGCCCAACAACGCAGAACCTTAACGGCCCATTACCAAAGAGGTTTATGTCAACAAAGATTTAGATAGACATTTGTAAAATGTCGCTCTAATTTTGATATATGTTCCATAACTAGATTGTTTTCATAATTTTAAAACAAATTTAACCTTATGGTTAATTCTCTCTCTTATTAATTTTTCATGTTATTTCTCATTAAATATTATTCAAAAAATGGGACAGAATTAAAGGGTATGACTTTTTTCGGGTTAATTGGAAAGGTAAGGAAGTCTTTAAAAGAAATTAGAAGAAAAGTGTAGTTTAAAAAAAAAAAAAATTAAGAAAATGGGGTTGATTTTTTGTCCTTTCGTGGAATGCGTCTCTTAACAGAGATGTACTCATCCTAATTATTTTTAGTGTTGAAATGACATAATATTTTTTTTGAAAAAATACATTTTTATCCATGAATTTTTTCAAAATTTTTATATTTGTATAATGTGATAATTTTATCCTTAAGATTTCAATTTTACTTCAATTTAGTCTTTAAGTTTCAATATTTACACTTTTAACCTCGATTTTTTCACTAAATATTCATGTTTAATCTTTGACATAAATGTCAATAAATTAATTTCAATGGTGATGAGAAATATAACTTAAAATTAATTATACTTATTCTAAATAAAGTGATAGGCATTAGTACTAAAGATGGAAAGTGAGTAAAAATTGAAGTTAAGATTCTAGACTATAGTTTCCATCAAAATTATCAAGATTTTGGATTAGATGCTCCAAGTCCAAGGTCATCTTATTGGTATAAACATGTACTTTTTATAATTAACAAAGATTTTGGTTTTCCGTAGGGAATTTTTTCCCGTTATTTTTCTTTATTGTAAAATGTCAATTAGTTTAAATCATTAATGTGAGTAAATTTTATTAAATAATTAACTTTATCACTAAATTGTTTGTTATGATTAGTTTTATATGACAATTTAAATTTAAAAATAAATTACTCAAATTTTGGCCTAAAAAAGTTAATTAATTTTTTTAGTAGAAAGAAATAAATGTAAATCAAACTATTCACATATATAATCCAAATTTAAACATATTCATTATTTTTTCCAATAAATAATCAAATTTGAAATTTAAATGTAATATTTATATAATAATAATAATAACGTAACATTAGATAACTATACTAAATAAATATGTAAAAGCTAATTGGGCGGGGACGAGGAACGGGGTGGGTCTGGGGTTGGGGGTGGGGATGGGGAATTTTTTTTCCCACTCCCTCCCCCATTCCCCGCCTAATCGAGGAATCGGGGCGAGGCCGCACAGAGCCCCGTCCCCATAGAAAAATTGATCATCTCTAGTTAAAAGTGTAAAGACTAAATCGAAGCAAAATTGAAATCTTAAGGATAAAGTTGTACATTATAAAATTTAGAGATCAAAATTGAATGGCTAAAAATATAAATATTTTTTAAAAAATACATTTTTATCCATATTTTTTTTTTTTAGAAAAAGAAAAAAAATGTATTTAAAAAAAATAAGATCGTGTCATTTCAATACTAAAAATAATTAGTTTAAACTTTAAAGGAATTAAATTAAATTTAAAAAAAAAAAATGACAGAAGGATAACGGAAGTTTAAGAGAGAGAGATATCCTTTTTTCTAATTTCTTTTAAAAACTTCCTTACCTTTCCAATTAACCCAGTTTTTTGGAATAATCATTAATTAATATATATATTGTAATTAATGTTTTGGGTTTTTATTTAATTATTATTATTTTATCCTTGAACTAATATGGGATATATCACATAATTTTAGTAATTTGTTAGGACAACTCTACCGTCCAAATGATCGGCTGTTTCTTCGATATTTCATTATATGTCATATTTATAATTTTACATTATTTCACTAAAGATAACTCCAGTGTTCCTATTTATTTTAGTAGCTTTTGCACCTATCACTGTGGTCTCCAGGAAGCTTCACACGAACCATCTTCGTATTGCACCAGAACATTACATAACACACTGGTGTATATCATAATTAAATACCGTTCTTAATCATAAAATACCCACTACGCTTAAAAGAAAAAACAGATGAAATAACATTATAATGAATGAATAGCCGCATAATCTTTACACGAATAACTTAGATCAATAATTGTATCTTAGCCCATATACATTTAAAAATTATGTATAATTCGTAAATACCAATATATATAACAGTATCACGAACAAATATCCACATGTACTTTAGACGAATATATTAAATGTGTATTAGCCAAAATTCAATTCAAAATTCTGTAAAATCATAAATATACTGACTGATATATGAAATATAAGTCTCGATTTCAAGCTACCATTTACAGAAAACATATCAATACACTATTTATACATCATATTATATGCTTAATATACTACTTGTTACTGCATCAAATCATTATACAAATCATAACTGCTATACACATTAGTATATGTCAAAATAACATACTAACATATATACACAGAATTACCACTTTTTTAGGGTTAAAAAACCCCCACTTTTCTCCATTTTTTCAGATGGAAGACGGTGGAAATAAGGTAGGGGTGAATATGACTTTTGGGCTTCACTTTTATGAAATATATTAGCCCATTAGGCTATTCATGAAATATACAGTGACTTTATGCTATTAGTGTAAAAAGCCCTTATTTTAATTTGGGAAAATATGATGGATAGCTAATGAAAAGGGTTTAGTACATATATTGCCTAAATAAATACATCTAATTATACAATTATTCTAATTTTTTCTAATTCCTATCCCAATAATTTAATAGTATATTATTTTACACAAAAGTCTGACTCAATTTACTTTTTCAGTTCTCTTTATTATTTATGTTGTTTATTATTATAATTAAAAGAAGTATATAAGGGAAGTTTCTCGCGGTACAAATTTCGCAAATTAATTTTTTTTTCAAGATCTACATAGGTAAGAATAATTTATGAAAAAATCTAAAAATTATTGTCCTTGATAAATATAAGTAATATTCAACAAGAAGCTTGGAAGAAGAAAACAATGTATATTTGATTAAAAAAAATATACTAAAAATATGTTCGGATATCAATTGATGATGTTGACAATTAAAATGCGAAAGCAATTAGGATCTTTAACACTCTAACTACATTAATTTTAGATTACAAGCATATTAGGTTTGAAATTTCATTTAGGATTTCAGAAACAATACTTTTGAAGAATCCTCCAATTAGTTTCAATCTACAACTCGATTCTTCTCTCCAATGTTTGTAGAGCACTATGAGATCTTTCCTATTATCATCTTGGTCCTTAGATTGGATGGTAAAATCCAAAACGAGAATGAATTTTAGGAAATTTTGGAGAAATTTTTAGTGATCGGTGAAGAACTTGAGAGAACAATTATTTCTTCAAGAATTCAAATCGCACGAACCCTCTCATCTGAATAAACTTGTGTTTTTATTCTAATTTTACATGCAGTCCCATTGCATAATTAAATGACACCAAACACATAAAATCTAAGTGGGATTATAAGTGGAGAAAACAGGGCAAAACCACTTTCTCTTATTTAAAAGTAATTTTCAATTTTAATAAGCATTTTTTTCACAAAAACACATATTTAAAATGTGAAAATCAATTTTCAATTTTAATTTCATAAAATCAAAATTTTATTTTCAATAAAATTAATTCAACAAATTAATTTTAAATGATTAACTAAAGAATTTAATTAATCAAAATAATTTAATATCAAATATTAAATTAATTAAAAAATCTATCCAAAAACATGAATCCTTATTCATGTATATGATATTTAAATATTTTTAATTTTCCAATTTGTTTAATTCGATAACTAAACGTTTAATTATATCGCATATAATTAATAATTTTGTAAATCGAATTTGAACGCTTCAAAAACTCTCATCACACTATTCTAAGGTTTAGTCCGTTTATGAACTAGTAGGGGACCTAATGGGCCTATAGATCATGAGCTCCAAGGATCATATATTAATTGTCTAAACTGTTTTAACCGAATTAACCGACATTCGTTAACTATCGGATCATTCCACTAAAACCCAGTAGTTGCACTCTCCTCATTGTAGATATATTTTTGTCCACTTGATTTAACCACATTAGTAAATCAATCATTCACAAGTTGTTTGTATTTACAACTGAGTCAAAATTACCGTTCTACCCCTATAATACATCTTGGTTCTTAAGTCTCAATTGATCCACTAACGAACAATTGATTTGTGGTCTTACTTCAAGACTAGGAGTCAGTAAAGGGAATAACTTACCTACTAAGGGTGGTCATTCAAACCGCAAAAACCAAACCGTTTCTAAAAACCGAACCGAAAACTCAGTGAAACAAAAAAATGTGGTTCAGTCCGATTTGAAGAAATTTTGAAATCGAATTAATTTGGTTCGGTTCGGTTTCATTTTCAAAACTGAATTTGAAACCGAATCAAACCGTTTTTAACTAATATATATATATATATATATATATCTAAAACCGAATTTTAAACCGAAATGTTTTTAATTTAAAGAACAAAATTGAATTTAAAACGAACCATTTTAAATTAAAAAAATATAATATAATTTTTTTAAAAAATACCAAAATCGAATTTAATACCGAACAGAATTGCATATATGCGGTTCGGTTCAGTTCAATTTGAACCAATAAATAGGTTCGATTTCACATATTAGAGAATTCGATTAAGTTCGGTTTGACCATCAAACCAAACCGAGCCGAACTATTTCCACCCTTACTATCTACTAACCCTGAAATCGGTTAAGAGTGAATTCCATATTGTAGGACTATGTCCCCAACTATTTACTCGACCTCACCCCTAAATGAGAGGCTTATTGAGCCGATGTTGTTGAGCCACTCTCATCCATGCAGATTAAAGGATAATCCCGACTAAACAAGAGTTCATAGTTAGTTCGAGATTAATATCGAGTTACCTTAGATCATCGAATTGAAATAGTCGGTTTTAACGGTAAATGGTATTATAAAGAAAAGTGATTATTTCGTGGTCTAATATTATACAAACATCTTTTGCAAATAATCCCCTCACTCGCATGTCTCTACATGAATGATTTCAGGACCACATCGTTTGTATCAAATATAAAGTGGGCCGCATCCATAGTGTCCCCCAAGATAAGATATCCAACCCTATTTTTATACTTATAGACTGTTTTGGCTATATACTTAAACTTGATCCACCATAGCCAGATGTTCGTTACTTTATTGGATTTAGGCTTTAACATGTACAATTTACATATTCTTTAATACTTACAAACTGCGAGTTTTAAGACATACAACCCAACAATAGGTGTATCTTGGGATGCACAAAGAATTATTGTAAAATTATATCATTTTAAAACTTATGGACTAAATTGAAACAAAACTAAAAAATTAAGGACTAAGGCCTTGTTTGGTTCATTCTATTTTTGTTTTTTTATTTTGAAAATTAAGTTTATTTTCTTCCCATTTCTTACAATGAGTTGCATCTTTGTTGAGTATAATGGTTGAATTCTTAGCCAAAATTTGAGGGAAAAAATAATTTTTAAAAGCCATTTTTTCTAGTTTTAAAATTTGGCTTAGTTTTGAAATAATTGGTAAAAGAGAGATAACAAATGAAGAAATTTGGAAGTGAGAGTAGTGTCTATAAGCTTAATTTTCTAAAACAAAAAACCAAATGATTACGAAACAAGGTCTAAATGTAACACTTTGAAACGTTGGGACCAAATAGAAAATGAATTCAAAACCTAAAGACATAAATGTATTTTTTATTATTGATTTTTTATTTTTTTTCTTAATTATAAGTTTAGTCTCTTAACTTTGAGGTTTGTATCTATCAAATACTTAAATTTTAAAAGTATCTAACACATCTTTGAACTTTTAATTTTGTATTAAATAGGTCATTGAACTTTAAAAATTGTTTAATAAGTCCTACATCTTTCAATTTTGTGTCTAATAGATCTCTATATTTTTCAACTTTCTATTTAATAGGTCTTAAATGTATTCAATATCTTTTAATATTTAAAAATTTTCTAAATAAAATACTGAACGTTTAGGATTCCAAATTTAAATTTATATCTCATAGATTTTTCATTTAAAAAAAAAAATCAAATACTAATAGACTCATCAAACAGAAAGTTGAAATTAGTTAAAAGGTACATACGTCTTTAAACTTTCAAGAACATGCTATATACAAACTCGAAAGTTCAAAAGTATATTAAACACTTTTAAAAGTTAAGAAACCAAAAAACACATGTCTCAAATTCGACTTAATTTGCAATTTTACAATAGAATTTTTTTTTTTTGAAAGAAATCATAAAAAGTATTGGTCCCTTGACTTTATAGCAACATCAATGATTTGGATGTAAATGAAAAAGATTGAAGCAACTTTCAATAATTGGTATGCAAGGACCTTATGGCTCCATCCTCCCATATTGCTCTTCATATGGTGAATCTTCTGTTGTCTCTTGCCCCCCTATTCCTAGCCCTCTTGCTCTTCTTTTTTTGCCTATATATATATAATTATTATTCTTGGAGAACAAATATCTTGCAAGGAATTATTGATCTCTAAAGAAAGAGATATCATAATTCATTGGGTACATATTGAGAAGAAAAGTCCTATTGATTATGATCTAGAGAAAAAAATATAACAAATTAAATCGATACATTTTAGAGAAATTTTCACAGATAAAAAACTGTCAACCTATTTATAGAAATAGCAGGAAAAAAAACATCCATAGATATTGATAGATTTCTATCAACCTCAATCAATGATAGATTTGTATAAATTTCTATCACTGATAGTATCAATGATAGACATCTATCGGTTTTTATCATTGATAGATACTGACAGACTTCTATCAGTCTCTGATAATAACAAACTTCTATCAGTTTCTATAACCGATAGACTTTTATGAGTGTGTTCTATCACTGGTAGATGTATGTGATAGACATTGGTAATAATGTCTATCCCAAGTATAATTAAAATTTGCTATTTACGTAAATATTTTTCTCTTATTTTTTTATTTTTTAAAATCCCTTAAATTTTATTTAAAAAATTATATTAAATCAGATTCACATTTACACGGAAATTAGGAAGAAGTGGAAAAGATTTTCTTACCATCCCCTCCCCCAATATATATATATATTGAGATTTATTGAAAGTCTATAGACATTAAATTGAACAAGTCTCGAAGTAGAATTAAAATGGTATTTCAACAACAAAAGGTTTCAAAAACCTAATACGTTACTGTTTTATTTAAAGTTTTCTCTATCTCACTCTTTTTTTTTTTCTAATCCCAACAAAAATGGAAAAAAAAAAAAAAAGAAAAGAAATTGATATAAAGGAAACCTAATTCAATATTGAGTGCCTTGGTATATTCATTATTGAAGCAAATATTATATGAATGTGACCCACTGCCTGTATAAATAGACCCAAAACCTTTCCTTTGATTTTTTTTTTTTAAATTACTTTTCTACCTAAATAGCTTATTATTTTATTCCCATACAATCCACAAGTCAGAAAATAACTTCAACTCAAAGCAAACTGTATCCATAATCTCAGTTGCACTTTTATTTTGCATCCGCAATACAGAGTTTTTTTTGCCTTTAAAAAAAAGAAGAAGAAAAAAAAGAGGAACTAAAAAAGAGAGAGATTAAATGGTAATTAAATAAGAGAAAGATGCAGATTAAAAGCCAAATTAAAAATTGGAATTGAGTGTTACATCATTAAATTAGTCACAAAAAAATATTTGTTTGTATTAATAATGATAAAATGGAAATTATGAAACTTTGATTTGATATTAAAAAATATATTGGATTAAATTATAGATTATATTCAGAAATTTTAAAAGTTTCAATAACACATTTTTTAACTAAAAAAAATGTTTGAAAATATCCTACCGTTAAAAGTTTAGATGAAAATTGTTAATACTTTGTTTAAAAGATACTTATGAATTTTCAGAAATTGTATTAATACCATTAAACTAAAAGAAAGAAGTTAAAACATACCAAATTACATTAATATCTTTAAAAAATGTCCTTTTTTTTAGTATGGGACGAACTCGTTTATTTACAATCTATCACTTCCTCGTCCAATTATATATATGTGTATACTTGTGTATGAGTTGTTTTCAAATTAGTTCTTTTCCAACTTAAGAGAACTTCAAAATAATTGACTTTTTTAGTGTTAAAATTTCTTTGGATACAACCTAATTTGCATGCATCTTCATGCATTCTCTTCAATCACAAATGAAAAAAAATATTATTAAAAAAAGTTGCCATGAGATAATTTATGATTGGACAGTTGGATAAACTACACAAAGATGAGTGCAGCCCGGAATGCACTCAAATATTTTTCTTTTTATATATTTACATTTGGGCATATATTCGGAGCTGAGAGAGATCCTCCTATTTCTTTAATGTTATGATATTTAATAAGAGAAAAAATAAAGAGAGACGATGGAAGTTTTAGAGATCGATGAATGAAATAACGCAATAAAGAAAGGTATTGAAATAAATGAAGAAAAAAAGATGAGAAATGGAAAAATGTTGTCCTATATTGAAGTGGATGAGAGAGAGAAAAACGTAAGAGGAAGACGATCTACAAGGTGCAAATAATCGTTTTTATACGTATACTAAAAGTAAGTTTTAAATATATATATTTTTTTAAAGATTAAAGATAATAATGAAGCTTTTAAAGTTATACGTATTTTTCAAACAGAGTACCAACCATTTTAATCTAATTTTTTTTTTTTAAAAAAAAAAAGTTGTTGAAAATTTTCAAAGTCATATTTAAAAATAAAGATAATGTTGAGGGGTGTTTTGTGTAATTTAGCCAAAATATTCTAATGAAGAAATAGGACTGATAAGCTGTGGATAAGTTAGTTGGAGAGAAACTATTGGGCCTCTGAGATGGTGACAGAGTGGTATCCTACTATCCTTTGATTTTTTTTTTCTTTTTCCTAATATACATTTTACAAATAATGAATTTTCAAAATATTATGTATTTTACTTTTTTTTACTACACAAAATTCTAAAATGCAAGTGCTGATTTAAAATTACTTTGAAATCAAAATCCCGTCTTAATAACTTTTTAGATTGCTTTCCATAAGTTGATAACAATTTTCTCTTATATTTAAATTATAGTTTTCGTATTTCTTAAAGGAACAGTTGAATAATTTAGCCAATCCTAAAAATGAAAACAAATTTTTTAAAACTATTTTTTATTTTGAAATAACGACTTGATTTTTTAAAACAACAATATAAAGTGAATAACAAAATAAATAAATTTGTAGGTGAAATTAGTGTTTATAAACTTAATTTTTAAAGACAAAAAACGAAAGGACCACTTGCACATATGGCAAAACATAAAATGAAAATAAAATCCATAGCCCAACAACTTAAGGTTTGCAGGATGACAAAAGTAACAAGCCCAACCCAAGAAAAATAATCGGATGATCAAAATGTCCTCATGGTTAAAAATGCATGATTGTTCAATTGTCCTTTGATTATCACCTAATTACCAATAATACCGATTGCTATCTAATTACTATATGATCGTTATCTTATGCTGATTGCCAATGATAATATTTGCTATCTAATTATTGTTTGATTGCTATTAATATTGATTATTATTTGATTGTAGATTATAGTGATTGTTATCTAACGACCTTAACTTTTTTGCCAATTTGATAATGGTTGCTATTTTATATTAATTATTGATGATACTGATTTACTATCTATTATTGTCTAATTGTTATTTTATATTGATTGTTATCTGATTGCCAATAATATTAACTGTTGTCTGATTATTATATGATACTAAAATTACTTATAACTCAAATTGATATGTAAATATATTAGTTTACTAATATATGAAACATAAACATACCATACCACTACCATACTATTCAAAACAACATAATATAATCGACATAAAACTATTTATGACTGACCTTGCTATTTGATATTGAACAATTTTTTTTTATTTCCATCTTATTGTCATTTAATAGTTATTGTATACTAAATACTTTGTGATTGTTATCTGATTTTTATTTGATGGTAAATATGTAACAACTTGACATTTTCTAAAACATACCTTGGGCATTAATATAGATGTAGAGTTCAGAATACTAGCTAGAGATGGAATCCAACATTTAAATAACATCGTTCAAATGCTTCCACCACATCCTTCTCAACATCATTGTTATTTGATTTCTATTTGATACTTACTATTATTTTATGTTAAGTGTTATCTAAATATCAATTATTATCTGATTGTTGCTTGATTACTAATTGTTATTTGATAATGATTACTATTTGATACTTATTGCTATCAAATTACTATCTTATTGTTATATTGTATTGATTGTTAATCATGTTGATTTTCTATCTATTATTGTCTAATTGTGATTGGATTGCCAATGATACCGATTGTTATGCGATAATTGTTTAATTACTATTTGATATTGATTGTTAATAATATCAATTGTTATTTAGTTGATGTCTGATTACTATCTTTTACAAATTGTCGGTGATACTAATTGCTATATGATTTCTTATTGATTACTATCTGATATATATTCTTAATTATACTAAATACTTTTGATAATGTTTGTTATTTGATTGCTATTCGATTGTTGATTGTCAATTATATTTATTTTGTATCTGATTACTGTTTGATTGTTATTTGACATCGATTGCTATCTAATTTTCAATAATATTGATTTCTATCTGATTGATGTTTGGATACTATCTAAATTTTTTATCATATTTTAACAATTTTATAATTATCAGATATTTGATTACTATCTATTTGGCTATTTGAACTTCATACTTTGGTTTAATAACAGGAATGGGGATGATTGAAGAGGATCTTCCGTAGGGTTAATCAATGGAGTCTACATTCTTCGGAGGAAGAGTCCTCCTGGCGATGAGAGATCGGCTGATGTGAAATCTAAAATATTATTTTAAAATTGCCATCCATTACAATTTTTCAAAACAAAAATAAACAAAATAAGACGTTAATTTTAAGTTTTTAATTTTTGAAAATAAAATTTATAAATGTTACTTATACGTGTAATTTTCTTTATTTACTTTCTATAGAATATTTTAAAAAATTCAATCCAAGTTTCAAATCCTAAAAAAAATTGTGTTTAGCCAAGTGATTTTAAGATCACCCCATCTATGTTACATCATAAGGGAATTTTTCTCTACTTCCCTCAATCTTCACTTTACGCCACACCGACTCCCTTTTGTCACAAGGCTCGAGTGAAATACATACATTATTTTGATCTTTTTCGACAAAATTATCACGTAGTGAATCAACAAAGCCTTTCGGATGTTGAGAACAAAAAAGAATTGCACAACAAACTGTCTTAAGCTTATATAATAGCTAAACTACATCTACGAAAATAAAGGAGAAAAAATAGCAACCCACTCTTACTACAATTCAGCAAGGTGGAAACAGAAAGCTAAAAATATAAAACTGTTATAACAAAAAACCTTTCATTCTCTCCCTTAAACTAAATGCTCAGAAGCAATTAGTTTTCCTCTGAAAATTCACATACTCCCAGCAACCTTCGAAGCTTCTGAAAAACTTCTAACTTTAAGGGTTTGGTCATAATGTCTGCCACTTGATCTTGGCTTCCACAATGAACCAATTCAGCTACACCATCTTTTGTAAGATTTCTTAGAAAATGAAACCTCACATCAATATGCTTGCTTCGACCGTGCATAACTGGATTTTTTGACAGCTTGATGGTTGAACTATTGTCACACAATATGGTAATGCAACTTTCATCTGGATGGCCCAACTTCTTCAAAATTTTCCTCACCCAAACTCTTTGACAAGCACAAATTGCAGCAGCTACAAACTCAGCTTCTGTAGTTGATAAGGTCACAATAGGTTGTATTTTTGAACACCACGAAACAGCACCTGAACTCATTAAAAATACATACCCAGATGTACTTTTTCGATCTTCCAAATCTCCAGCATAGTCACTATCTGTATATGCCAATAATCCAGCATTTCCTCCTTTTATGTAATGAATTCCATAGTTCACAGTCCCTTTTAAGTACCGAAGTATTCTTTTAGCTGCTTGAAGATGATCTTCCATTGGTTTTTCCATGTACCTACTTATAAGGCAAGTAGCAAACATCATATCGGGTCTTGTGGCAGTAAGATACATTAAACTTCCCACCAATTTTTTGTAATATGTATCATCAACAGGGACCCCATTTCCAGCTTTACTCAATTTGGAACTAGGAACAATTGGGCTGTTCACAGAGTTACTTTCCAGCATGCCAAACCTTTTCAAAACCTCCAATGCATATTTTCTTTGACATATAAAAAATCCAGAAGACTGTTGTAACACCTCAATCCCAAGAAAGAATCGCATTTTTCCCAAATCGGTCATATCGAATTCACGCAACATGGAATTTTTAAAATCAATCATCATAGTTTCATCATCACCAGTAAAAATTAAATCATCAACATACACACTTACAATGATAATTTTTCCTTCCAAACTTCTCTTGGTGAATAATGTTTGTTCGCTATCGCACCTTTGAAATCCTTCATTGATGAAATGTGTTTCAATTCGACTAAACCAAGCACGTGGAGCTTGTTTTAATCCGTATAAAGCTTTGTGCACTAGGGATATCAACTGATCCATTGTATTTTGAAGATGCTATACAGGATGGAAATTGGAGGCTGGCCATGGACAATGAAATCAGATCCATTGAAAAGAACAAAACGTGGACACTTGTTGAACTACCAATTGGAGCTAAAAGGATTGGAGTAAAGTGGGTCTACAAAACCAAATACAATGAGCACGGAAAAATTGATAAGTACAAGGCTCGATTGGTTGCTAAAGGCTACTCTCAACAATATGGAGTAGACTACACAGAAGTTTTTGCACCAGTGGCAAGGATGGATACAGTAAGAATGATTATTGCTCTAGCTGCACAAAAGGATTGGAATATTTTTCAGCTTGATGTTAAGTCAGCTTTTCTCCATGGTGAGTTAACTGAAGATGTTTATGTAGAGCAACCAAAAGGGTATCAAAAGAAGGGTAATGAGCACTTAGTTTACAAATTCTCTACGAAGAGCTTGTAGATGAGACCTCTTGACCCTTGCATTGCCTTCAAACTTTTTCTTCATTGCATTCCATATTTCTTTAGAAGTGTTCTTCTTGAGAATGGTTTCTAAAACTGTACGATCAATGGCTTGAAAGAGATAATTCTTTACTTTCAAGTCTTTCAGCTTCATCTCATCATTTTTCTTTTGCTGGGCTTCTGTTTGCAACAATTCGCTAGCTGGTTCAACATATCCAGGTTCGACCAACTCCCAGTATTCCTTGGATCGAAGGAAGTTTTCCATCAACATGCTCCAATGATCATAATGACCATCGAAACGTGGAATTTTCGGCTGTACAAAACTTCCTTCATTCTTATTTCCTTCCGTAGTCATTTTGCTGCAGAGTTTCAAAGACTGTTGCTTTGAAAAATCAAAACCACCTTGGCTCTGATACCAGAATGTTGAGAACAAAAAAGAATTGCACAACAAACTGTCTTTTATTGATAATGCTGTTAAGCTTAAATAGTAGCTAAACTACATCCACGAAAATAAAGGAGAAAAAATAGCAACCCACTCTTACTACAATTCAGCAAGCTGGAAACAGAAAGCTAAAAATAGAAAACTGTTATAACAAAAAACCTTTCATCGGATAAGTGTATGAACATCTATTAATCCATATCATGAGTCTACTTATTACAAAAGATGATCATTAGGTAGAGAATCAAACTTCTAACTTTAATTATACAAATTTTAAGTCAGTTGAACTATAGGATAAACACAACCAGGTATATAGAAATATAATTAATTAAGTATTAGATAAATATCAACTATATCCTTAAACTTAATGAGTCGCAACAGTAAATTGGTTTTAAACTAATAGTTGTACCAATTAAAATCTTAAACTTTCATAGTTAAACCAATTTAGACCATCTCTTTTTGTTTTACAATATGTGGGTTTGGAGAATTGAATTTCTAATTTCATAGTTGGTTGTAACATATGTTAATTATTTATGCGCGTTTTGACATACTATCTGATATTGATGTGTTAATTTCGGAAGTAGGGGTGTTCAAAAAACTTGATGACCCGAAAGAATCGATTAACCCAACCCAACCCATACAATTTGGGTTGGGTTATCAACTCATTTGGGTTAGGTTGGGTTCAAATAAATGAAATTTTTATGGGTTAAGTTGGTTCATGGGTTTACCTAAAATGATCCGAACCAACTCGTACTTATTATTAACTTTACAATGTATATTTTTTTACTTATGATACAATCATATATACATATATTTATTTAAGTTTGATCTTTTTTTTTTTTTTTTTTTGGATAATTTGTTCTCCAGCAACTCCTAAAAACAGTTTTTTAGTACTTTGGAAAGAAAATATTCATTATAAAAATTGAAATTGTGTTGTTAATCTTAATTCAATATTTGAAAACAATTAAATCAAATTTTTACATATTAACAACTTACTTTCTTTTAAAACAAAAATAATCCGATCAACCCGAACCAGCCCAACCCAAATGTTGAGTTCATCTTTTAATAAGAGTTATTTGGATCGAAGAAATTAACAACTCAAACAATTGGATTTAGTCCAAAAAACCCTTCAACCAACTCATGGACACCCCTAATCGGAAGCACTTAAATAACAATATTAGTCTCAAAGGAAAAAAAAAACTAAGTTAAGATACTAAGGAAAATAACCAAGTAATTCTTCATAAACAAGCAGATAAAAGAATAGAAGAATAAGAAAAGATGAGAAAAGACTGTTTATATTAATGAAATATGCTACTACCACTTGATACAAAAAGCACCTTTCTTTGATATTGTGCTAATCTCTTCCTTAAAAAAGAGTTTTACACACATGTAAAAATTGTGCATTAACGACCTTTGAATGGAATCTTAATAGATGGTCTAAATTAGTTTACTTTTGAAAGCTTATTCAATTTATCAATAGAATACACAATTTGACTTTTCTAAAAACTCCATGTGAACTTGTAATTAGACATCAACGATTTTAATTGGCTCAGGAATGACAAAATATTCGTTGAAAAAAAACACCCGATGAATCTAATGATCGATTATTTTATTAACAACTCACTAGTTAGCCTTAAAGTTAAGAGAAAAACAAGAATGACAATCTCTCAATCTACTATTTTTTAAGTTTACCATAAGAAAATGATATTATTAAGTCGGTGAGATTAACTACTAAGAAAAGAGTTTTATTCTTAAATTTAAATATTCAATATAAATAATTTATAATGCTATATTTAAAACGAATACAATACAATTGACATAAAATTAATTGGTACTAATAATCTTGAAGCTAAAAATTTGATTCTTTTTGCCGTAGAAAAATACTCAAACCAAATTAGTGGTAAAAAAGAAAAAGGGAGTTTTATTCTTAAAATTAAAACAATGCAATTATGAGGTAAAAGAGCACGCGGGATTACAATTAATTGTTAAAATCTGAATTTTATAAAAAGAAAAACAATATTTATGAGAAATAAGTAATAATAGCCAATTATTCAAGCTATACTATAACTTGAATGCAGCAATAAATTCAAATCTCGCATTAAAGAAAGAGAAAAAAAAGATTCCGTTATTATTTCTTTATTTAAAATCAATTATTGAAATTAATTTTAAAATTTGAATTAACCAAATTGAAATTTGAATTAACCAAATTGAAATTTGAATTAACCAAATTGAAATTTGAATTTGGATTTAGCTGTCTAATTAATTAGAGTCGTTGATTTACGAGGTGACTGTGAGCTGAAATTTCGCTTTCGACGGGCAATGTTTACACGCTCCTCTTGCCCGCTTTTCGATAATAATTATTACATGCTTTTTTTTTTCTTTTTTAATTAACATTATTAATACGAGTTTCAAATAATTTATTTTTCACGAATGTCCTTACCAATTTATGTGTTATCGATAATTTTCATGAGATAATCCGTCAGATTCTATAACATATTTGAATAAAGGAAATGACTTTAAACAACTCGATTTTCTCACATATCATATAGAACTGTAGTTATTTGAACAAATTTAAATAAAATTAAATTTTTAAATAATATATAAAGTATCTATTATCATTCAATTCTCCAAAAAAAATTTAGAGATGTGTTGTTCTCTTCCGTACTTATTAAGAAATTGATAATGTTTGTTTATTTACTTTATGTAGATGTGTGTGGGGATCATATTTTATGTTTTGAACTTCGAGATTGCAACTTGATTTTTATTTAATTTTTGAACTTTGTAAAATGACACTATAATTTTTAGATTTATAAAATGTTAAAGTTTGTAAAAAAAAGTTTAAACAATAAGAATGGAGATACCTATGAAATATTATCGATATCTTATTTATTGATTTATGTTTCGATTAATATAAATTTTACTTTTCATGTGCATTTTTTTGTTTTTGAAGAATTCTGGTGCATTCTTGTTATGGACAGATTTGAACTAAGGGCAAAAAACATAAAATAACGAGAAACAACAATGCTTTGGGCTAAACATCAAAATTCAAGTAAGATAGGGCGAGGAGGCAATAAGTGGCATGGGCTCGAAGAGGTTTTAGCCAAAGAGATGACCCATAAATCTTAAAGGAGAGAGTTAGATCAAGAAAACTCTATAAATAGAAGGAAAGTACTTGAAGAGTCTAAGGGAAGTAAGTCCAGTCACATCCTAGATTTTTATACTTGCTACTGTAAGTATGAAAGGATCATGTATGTATTTACCTAATCCAAATTTTGGATGTTGTCACGAGAGGATTGAGTACATATCTACTTCATCTAAAATTACAAATTCGTTGTTGTTGCCACATATTGAATACGTATTTGCCTCATCCAAATTTTGGCAGCAACAATTCCATCGGAGTATTATATTATCTCAATATAAAAACTAAAATAAATCCTTATGTTTTGTTTATTATATACATGAAGTAATGAATTTGAAATATTGAAATGAGTTTGACATAAACATTGAAAAAATTGTTTAATGAAGTTACCACAATGTTATTGCCTCATGATAATTGTTTGATAAATCTATATGTCATCTAATAATTACTAGATATGAATTAGAAGTATCTTCGTTTCTCCTACATACATAAAACAATACAAAATCATCAAAGTGAACATGGTTTAATGATAATTAACATGATCTTCCTCCCTAGATGTTAAAGGTTCGATTCTTCATCTCCACGACTGTACTAAAAACCAATACAAAAATGTCATTATGACGAACTCATCAACGTATTTGTCTTGTTATCTAATTTTCAACTAAAATTTCAAAATCTAAACTAAGTTTAGAAAACTATTTTTTTTTATCGAAATTTATTTAAATTCAAATGTTTATAAAAAAAAAAAAAAAAAGAGGGTAGAAATCATGGAAAATAAAAAAAAAAAAAAAAAAAGAAGAGAAAACAAGCCTACATTCCAAAAATATACATTAAAAGTAAAATTGCCATCAAACATTGTCTAAAATAACTTGATTTACATTGCATTAATTTTTGGCTTAATATAGTTAATATACACATCACATGAAAGTTTTCTTAGGTAGGATTTTACCATGAACAAGGTTATAATGCTCGATCCTCACCCATAATTATTAGAATAAAAGAAAAATGGTCCATGTTGGTTGTGGGATTTTTTTCATTGGCAAAAAAAAAAAAAAAAAGAAAAAAGAAAACCATTTTTTGTTCATGTAAAACATAATTTAGGCATTAATGATATAACTAAAAATATATAATTTCAGGAAAATTATAAATTTAATTCATCTAACATCTAGGAAAGGATCATAGTTTAATCAATATAATTTTCGTATTATCAAGTTTGAAATTAAAGATTTGATTTATCCACTTTATATATTTTTAAAAAGAAAATAAAATATAATATTTTTAAAGAATAAAATCGATTCATACGTTTAGAGTTAATCAAATGATAAATTTTCAATTAATTTTTTAAAGAAATTGAGAATTTGATTACCCAACCATAAATTATCTACTTCATCCACCCTCAAGACAAACACTCAAATTGAGGAATTAAACTGGACATACAAATTTAGGACTTAGCTTGACCATTTAAATTATATTTTATGTTTTTAAATTTATTAAATCTTATGTTTTTAGATTTATTGGCAACTCTCATTTTCAAAATTATATTTTTAGATTCTCTATTAAATTAGATCATAAACTTCTCCCAAACTGCAATAAGGGATCAAAAATCACTTTTAGTATGAGTTCTTATAAAAGTAACAATTTAATTCATCTACTTTATTTTATATGGTTTAGGTTCAATTATTTCAAATGTTTATCGATTTAGTTCTTTAACTTCAACATGCCACAATTTATTCATGTATTTAAAAATATATAAATTTTATTTCCTACCATGAAAATTAATGTTAGTATTTGCATTTTTTTTGTTTGCATAATAGATCAATAAACTAATTAGGAACTAAACATATTTAAGCTACATAGTCTAAATAGTTAGAAATAAAAAAATAATATTCAATTTTCATTATTTTTTTAGGGTAATTGCAATGAATAACACTTTTAAGGCTAATAATTAATTGTATAATAACTTTTTAAAAGAAGTACAGATATAACAAAACCTAGACCTATTAGTGATATAATCTATTGCTTATAGATTCTTATTAGTGATATGGTCTATCACTAATATATTCTTAAGAGTTGGATATAAATTTTGCTATATTTACAATTTTTTTATTTTTTATTTTTATATTGGACTATATTTGTAAATACTTTTGGGTTTGATGGCTATATATATGCAACAATCCTTTTTTTAACCATAGAGATTGATTAGTTACAAATTTGAAATATATCAATTAAATTATTTTATATACTAAAAATTTAATGCTAAATTGATAAACAAAATTAAGAATATGAACTAAAACGTTATAATACTAAAAAAATCTAAAATATGACTGAAAATTATTTACTTTCATATAAGTTTATATTGCTATTCTAATAGTAATTAAAATCATGTAGTGTTTTTATTATTATATAATTGAGGGTCTGAACAAAGAGAAAACAAGAAAAAGCCAATTGATTAGATAAAATCAAAACAAGAAAAAGCCAATTGATTAGATAAAATCACAATTCTAGAAAGATTTGAATTGAAACAAATTTGAAAATGAGATTTGTTTGGTTTGATTTAATTCTATGAACAGTAACAAGTAAGAAAAAGGCCAAAGAAGAATAATTCAGAAACCCAGATTCTCACTCATGGGCGGGAATACCGGCAGCTATATTTCAAAATATATAAAACCAAACGAAAACAAATACAAATTTGTCTTTTTTTTTTTTAAAGATTTTTTTTTTTTTTTTTAATTTTCTTTCCAGATTAATTAAAAAAAAAAAAAGCTGACTACTGAATTTCTTTTGAAGGCCCCATTCTTGAATTTCACACTTTCATATGCCCCAATCACATGCTCTCTCTCTCCCTTAGCTTTTTTTTTTTCCTTCAATATTTTGAAAGCTACCATTGTGAAAAGAAGTGGAAGAACAAATTAAAATTAAACAAGAAATAGAATAGAACCCTTCATTATCTGCTATTCCTTGTTTGTTTTTCTGCATATCTTCAGACATTCCACAGATTTTTGCAGAGCTTGGCTGTTCTGTTCGTTTAGTTTAGTTTCTTTCTTCTTCCCCAATTCTTAAAACCAAACCCCTTCTCCCTGGGATTCCATTTTTTTTTTTTACTGTTTTGCAGTGCAGATTCTTGTTCAAACTCTCGATTTTGTGTTTTTTTCTTCTGGTCAAAGGTAAAATTTCCATCTGGGTCTTCTTCATTCTGATGATTTCTATTATTTTCTTGTACAATCTCTGTTGAAACATTGAATTATTATTGTTTTTCTCTTGACCCACCTCAGAAATGAGGGGGTTTATGTTGATTTTCCCCTCTTTCTCTTCTTTCTTCTTTGTGGGCTTTTGTTGATGGGTCGCTTTTATTTCGACTTCTATTGAAAATATCCACTATTTCATCAATGTTTGAAGGATTTTTTTTGCTAATTTCCTTCTTGTTTTTATCTTTCTCTGATGGCTTCTTCTTTTTCTAAACCATTGATGGATTTCGAAGCTTTCACCTACTATATATATTTGAAAATTGATGGATTTTTTGCTTAGCAGAAACCCTTTTCTGTCATTTACTAGTTGTTGGGTGGGATGATCTTGGGGTGGATTTGAAGCAAAGTTGAAAGAATGGAAGCCTAAATCATCTCTCTATCTACAAACTTTAGTGTTGTTAGATAGGATGTGAATATCGCTCCCTCGCTTTCTCTCTTTTCCTTTTTGCTACTTTGCTTGAAATTCTCGTATAAGCTACAAGCAATTACAGTATACTTTTTCTTTTGCTTGGATTTGTAATGGGTTTCTAAATAACTGTGTATGTCTCCTAGATGGTGCTTTGACCAGTGGACTAATTTGGAAATAAGACGTTAGAATGGAAAGAAGAAAATGGCCATGGAAGAGAAAGTCATCTGATAAGAGTCCAGGAGAAACTGAAAGCTCTGGTTCAATGTCATCATATTCTGAGAGATTTTCCGATGAACAGGTACACGAATGAATCTTTAAAACATCAATTTCAAACATCACCTGACAACTACTTGATAGTGTCCCGAATTGTTTTGAGTTTCTAGGGATTTGCAAGAAACATCATGGTATTATGTAAAATAGAATGATGGTTGCTTTTTTTTGGACTTGATTTTATGAACGTCTTTTGTAAATTTTATTGGAGAGATTCATCCTTTTAATGAAGAATGATATGCCAGGTGATTGTATGTTTCAGACTATTGGGGATGAAAAGAAAGTTGAAATAGTTCTGTATTTGTTGAGGCGAAAAGGGCATGTAAAAACTTTTATATGAGTTGATGTCATGAAGTTGAGATATGTATCATTTTTCCTTGAATTTGACCGATTGAATTTCCTCTCGATGTCGAATTAGACAAGCTATAAGTGTTTTGGCATGGTTAAGAATATTGTTATGTTCCTCTACGAGTTTCTATTATTGGTTACAAAAAGAAATTTAAACACATTACACCGCCCTTTGAATCTGTGGAGACAAAAGAAGAATCAGAATGCTTATGTTTGTTCTTAGGTGACAAGGAAATTCTCTGATGGAGCTGCTTGTAGAAGAGAGAAGAAATCTTTAAGTTCTTAACTTGTAGGCAGAGCGTTTTCCTCGACTGCTATGAGACAACTTCATTAGTTGGATTATCCTTGGATTAGTTGTCATGAAGACTTGATTGTTTCTTATACACACACATACCCTCTAAGTTATTTATTGACCATCTGAAGGTGTTTGGCCGAGGGATAAATTTGTGTAGACTGAGAAGTTGAGCCTGTGTTTGGCAGATGATTTTGTTATCCTAGGGTCGGAGTTAACTAATCCTAAATGCATCAACTTCAACTTAAAATTGATTAATGCTTTACTAACTCTTTACAAATTATAAACCCCCAAACCTGTTTAAGTATTGATATAACTAAATTTACTGTAAAGCTAACATATCGTGGTTATGTGTTCGAACGTCTGTAATATCATTTTCTCCTTAATTCATATTGATTTGTATATGTTGAGCCTTATGTAAATTTTAAAGACCACAAGTGAGGAAGAGTTTTGAAGTATTGATATAATTAAATTTTCATAACCCATAAGCTTAAGCTTTTCGGTTGATTGGTGATTTAACAAACCCAACTACAAGTTACACAATTCCATATTTACATAACCCCGTTTCTGATGCGATTTAAGTACAAATTATGCAAACTTGATAGATTGAAGCTAATTATCAAGATTCTGAGCCAAAAATTCCATCTACATGCGGGATGAGAAACATCTCACTCAGTTCCAACCACTTTGGATGTTCACTGTTACTCTTGCTGCTGTTAATGAATAGAAAGTTGTATCACTGTTGAAAAATGGACTTTATGTTATAATTACACTGTACACTGTGCTATGCATTCAAAGATTTGGCTTTACACCCATCATTATTGATATACAGGATGCAGCCAAGTCATCTCCTAATCACGAGACTCAGTCTCCAGAAGTAACGTCAAAAGCGATATGTAAAGAAGAAGACATTGATGATGATTCACCAAAACAAGAAGAGATCAATGATAGTGTGAAAAGTCTATCCGATAGGTTATCGGCTGCTCTTTTAAATGTGAAGGCCAAAGAAGATTTGGTAAAGCAGCATGCTAAAGTTGCTGAAGAAGCTATTGCAGGTATTATTGGACAAATAAATTTGTTCATGTTGTACCTCCATAGACATTCAGCATTCTCTTCTTATGCAAAATAGAATCTGATGACTGAACTAAACGGTTTTATAGAGTCAAAATTATAGCAGCTTCTCCACCCCCTCCCCTCTATTTCTCGAGATCTAATTGAATTCTGCTTATTGTAATGTGAATTTAGGATGGGAAAAGGCGGAAAACGAAGTTGGACATCTAAAACAGCAGCTTGGGACTATGGTTCAGCAAAAGTCTGCATTGGAAGATCGAGTGAGCCACCTTGATGGGGCCCTCAAAGAATGTGTTAGGCAGCTTAGGCAGGCAAGGGAGGAACAGGAGCAGAAGATTCATGACGCGGTGGAGGAAAAAACCCGAGAATGGGAGTCCACCAAGGTGGATCTTGAGAGGCAGCTCCTTGCGCTCCAGAGCAAAGCAGATGCTGCTAAATGTGGATCTCCTCAAGTTGATCCAAGCCTTGGCAAGATGCTTGAGTCATTGAAAAGAGAGAATGCAGCCCTCAGGCATGAGCTTCATGCTCAATATAGGGAGTTAGAAACTAGGACTATTGAGAGGGATTTGAGTACACAAACAGCTGAAACAGCCAGTAAGCAGCATCTTGAGAGCATAAAGAAAATGGCCAAGCTCGAGGCCGAGTGTCGCAGGTTAAAGTTTATGTCATGCAAACCATCATTGCTAGATCACAAATCCATAGCTGCCTCGACAATTTCTATTGAGTCACTTACCGACACTCAATCAGATAATGGGGAGCAGCTTAATGCAGTGGATATTGAAATAAGAAGAACCGAACGAAACAAATGTGAACCTAGTTGCTCATATCCACGGGCATCAACCTTACTTGCAGAACTCAATCAGCTTGGGAATGAAAAGACTGTTAACAGTAATCTTCCATCTTCTCTTGAACTTGATCTCATGGATGATTTTCTCGAGATGGAAAGGCTTGCTTCGTTACCTGAATGTGATACAGGAAAGAGTCATCAAGAATCAGAAGCTTCCCCTCGCCTTACTGCTGAAGAAAATGCCCTAAGAACTGAGCTTGAGACCTTGCGGCATGAGAGATCACTAATGGAAGAGAAGCTAGGTGAGATGGAAGAAGCAAAGATTGAATTGGAAGAGAAGCTGAAACAAATGGAAATGGAGAAGGATGAAATGGAAGAGAGGCTAGAGATGATGGAAGTAGATAGAGTTGAAGTGAATCAAATGTTAGTGAAGATGGAGACCGAGATATCCGAATTGGGGCAAAAGTTAATGAAGATGGAAGCAGGGAAAATTGAAATGGGAGAGAAATTAAAGAAGTTGGAGACAGAGAAAGATGAACTGGAGACTGCTCTGTCCCAGAGTCAGAAATCTGTTGACATTTCACAATTTCAACTCAAGGAAACAGAAATGAAACTGGAAAAGTTACAGAATGAACTCACCATAGCAAATGAATCAAAATTAAGAATTGAGTCTCAACTTATAAGTATGGAAGCAGAATCTCTGACCATATCTGCAAAAGCTGACATGTTGGAATCTGATATTCAAAAAGAGAGGGCTTCAGCATTGGCATTGACAGTCAAGTGTCAGGTACTAGAAGAGGAGCTTTCAAGATTGAAACAGGATGAAAAACTATCACAAAGTGAAATCTCAAAAAATGAGTTGAAGATAAAGCAGGTAAAAACTTATAGCTTGCCTTAACTAACACTACGCTTGTATATTCTCTCTGATATAATACTTATTATGGTGCTTAATTACAAGCTTAGTCCCTAAATTTTCAACTTATGTCTATTTAGTCTTTGCACTTAAAGAGTGTCAAATAGTTCCTTGAACTTTCAAACTTATGTCTATTTGGTCTTTGAACTTTAGAAAGTGTCCAATTGGTCGTTGAACTTTCATTTGTGTCTAATTGAAATGCATAGTCTAACCTATAATCTTTTGAAATGCATAATTTGAGGAAGTTGAATACTAATAATGGTGTTGGGGTAAACATTGCAGGAGGATCTAGCCGTAGCTGCTGGGAAACTTGCTGAGTGTCAAAAGACAATTGCTTCTCTTGGGAATCAGCTTAAATCTCTAGCAGCACTGGAAGATTTTCTTATTGATACAACACATCTACCGGAGTTCACAGCCAGTGAATCTTACATTACTACAGATGGTGAGGAGCAATGCAAGCATTCAAACGGGACACTTTCACCCAAAAGAGATTCAGACTATACTAAAGTAGTTGATGACAATTCTGAACCATTAATGAGTAAGAATGGAGACGACTCGCCCCCATCTTCATCTTCTTCAACTTCATCGTCTCTGATTGCAAATCATATTGTCAATTCTGAAAAGAACCGAAATGGTTTTGCGAAGTTTTTCTCTCGAACCAAGAGTGGGTTAAAACTAGAAATATAGTCAGGAATGCATAGGGTGTCTAAAGATGATGGTACAGTACACAAAATTGACTGTAAAACAGCTTAGTTCTTGTGAATCTTGAATTTGCTGATTAAATGCTGTTTGTTGCAAATGAGTGTTTTCAATCTTCACATGGATGGATTTTGTAGATTTGTAACCAGCTACAAAATGGCCAGAGTAATTTTGTTTACCCTCTGGCCTGGTTATTTAATTTCCCCACATTTTTTTTCTCCCTTCCTGGGAAATATTTTGCCATTGTTTTTAATTTTGTTCCCCTCTAAACTTTCAAAAAGATAGAAATGACCTTTTTATGATTCTTACTACCATTGTTGCCTGTTTTTCATAATCTGAAGGAGTTGATTTGTTTCTAATTATTTTTGAAAAAGTTCTGTGTTTAGTTATAAATTTCAAAAACATTTTAGACTGTATGATGCAAGTGAAATTTCAGCAAATATTCTACCATTAGAATTGAAAAAAAAATCCTCAAAAAATGGGGAAAGGAAAGGATAAAGATAAGAATATTGACAAATTATTGAAATTAGATGATTTAGAAAACTAATTCAACCCAGCTGGGTACAAGAGCAGTGAACTCTTTTCAGAAAAAAGAAAGGAAAATTTCATAATTGTACTATGTATTAACAGCTTCTGATATTGATCCAGATCACTCTTCATTGGCCACAAGTTAGAATAAAACTGATCTGTACCAATTAAAATCTTAATTTAATAATTATATCAATTTAAATCACAATGTTTGATGTTAATCAAACTGATGAATTGACCAATGAAAATAAAACTGATGAGTTGTACCAATTAAAATCTTAATTCAATAATTATATCAATTTAAATCACAATCAAATTAGTCAATTTAGAATTTTTGACTAAAATAGCTAAAGAGAAATTATGACATAGTTCTTTTTAAATATGTAAAAAAAAAAATTGCTGGAGATGAAAAATGAATTCTAATTATATTAATGAAAAGTAATTGGTATTTATTTTATTCCGACCTTTTATCTCTAATATTACGTATTTAAAAGCGATTGAATCCTTGAGCTCTTAGCTGTTTATTTATTAAGACGGTCTCATTTTTATTATTAGGCCAATCCATAATAGTTTATGAAAGTTTATTGTTAAAAGAGTAATTGGACAAAATAGCAAAATTTCAGGTTTTGTTTGGATATTTGGCAAAAATCTAAAATTGTTAAGAATTTTAGCAAATTAGGTGGGAATCACGTGGGTGGCCTTTTGCATATTCCTAGTTTGCCATCAATAAATTAACATATACATAAAGTGTAATTCTTGAAGGTTGGGTTATTATTCAATAATAATAATAAAAAAAGAAATACGAGATCCTACATATTTTTACTTTTAAATGAAAAATCCTTCTCGATTTTTCTCACTAATATTTCTAGGGATTTATCTTTATTAACAGATTTGGTTTTATGTAACTCTTATCTCTTTGAATTGATCTTTTATTATCAGCTTTGATTTTATCTAACTTTGTTTCAATTTGTTTTGATATTTTTGCAAGTTTTTTCTGGTGTATATTCTTATCACGTTCATGTCATATTATATTATTATATTGTTATGAAGTATTTGGACATACAATATAATTGTAGTGTAAAGTTATGAGATTATAATAGAATATTGCATCTTCTTGATTTTTCTCTATCAATATCGGTATCAATACATTTTGGTAATTAACTAATAAACATTTACACATGTAGTGTAATAGTAATAGATGGAGCTATGAGATTTAACTAATATACATTTTAATGTGAAAATTTTTAAGTTTTATGTAATGTCCCGACCTTTTAAAATAATTATTTTACCTCAATTCAAGATTAATTAAGAATTTTGTTTTTATTACTTATTTTGGGAATAAGTTGTGGGTTGGATGGAGCCAAACTTTAGCTTAATTTGACTTGCGGATAGATGTTTAAAATCTAAATCTAATATATTAGATTTATAGTACATTAAACTAAAATATTTTAGTTTTAAATTTTTGGATCGGAGATTTTTAATGTAAGTCTCAAGTTCATAATTTTGGAAGTCTAATTTATTTCTTTTAATTTTGAATTTTTAGAACCAAAATTGAGTTTATTGAATAAGACAAAGAAGATATGAAAATATTTGGAATTTAGGAGGGAAAAGAGAAGCTTGACTTGGCAAATATATATAAGATTTTGCGAGATAAATAAAAAAATATAAGAAAAACAAAAATTTTAAGCTAAAAAGCAGGACAAAATTGTTGGAATTAATGCCCTAAATCTCGTGATTTTGTAGTTTGTAATTGTATTTGTACAAACTTATTATTTATTTAATAAAATAAATTGTATTTTATTTGACATTTTGTTGCATTAACCCAAAAACCAATAAACTAAGATCCAAGGTTATTAGGTGAAACTTAAACATGTATGTGGAGACATACAGATAAATCATGTTTAAGTAATAACTTGAATGGTCTATAGTAGATGGATAAGGCTGAATACCTTATCTTGGTGACACTACGGATACGACCCGCTCTGTAGTTGTTACAATTGTTGTAAATTGCTACAAATGATCTGATCTTGATCATTCATGTGGAGACATGTGAGTGGAGATATCCTTACAAAGAGTTAGTATAAGACTAAATCACGAAATGAATAGTCTCTCTTTATAACACCGTTGCTAGAAGAAACTTACATTTCACTAGTATGACTATAGATGACTTGACTTGAATCCTGAGTGAGTTGTGGACTGTTGCTTATGAGAGTGGTCCTTTGATTTGTATGGGAAGGAATGCACTCTTTCCTTATTGTTAGGGTAAGTAGATAAATTGTTCCCTTAAGTGTTGATTCAAGAACTTGAACAATGTGGTGCCACACCCTCCCCTGGCTCGAGAGGGGTTCAGTTATAGTTGAACTATAACTAATTGTTCATTAGAGGGGTCAATGGTACTTAAGGAGTTAAATGTAATTATAGGGGTAAAACAGTAATTTTGACCCATTTGTACTTATGAGCAATTTGTGAAGGGTCAACACACTATTGATTGGTTATATCCAATGGACATAGAAATATATCCATAGTGCAAAGAGTGCAGCTGTCGGTCTTTAGTGGAGTAACCGACAGTTAATGAAGGTTGATTAATTTAATTAATTAATCAAATATCATTGGAGCTTCAATCTATAGGTTCATAAGGTCCATTTGTTAGCTCAATAAGGATTGATGAGAATCAAATTAATTAATTAAAGAGAATTAATTATATACTATATAATTAATATAATGTATATTATACATTATAATATAAAGTTTTAATAAGAGAAATAAATATTTGAATATGATTCAAATATTAATTATATGAATATGATTCATATAAAAATTATAGGTTAAAATTAATATAAATATAATAAATGCTATAAGTTATATTAGAGATAATGAAGTATAGATTATATTATATGTGATATAATATAAACTACAAGTTATATGTTATATGTGATATACATATAGTTTAATATGTATATGTATATGTGTGTGTGTATATATATATATTAAATTCAAATTAATAACTCCCAAGGGTGTTATTAAGGGAGTTATGGAGAAGAGTGATTGGTTTTAGAAACTAACGTGATATCTCATTTGAAAAACACAGAAGTATTTTATGAAAATTAGAAGATCATCTTCATCCTCTCAACTCTCTGTGTAACCTCTGTGGATTTTTTTTTCTAAAAAAAAAAAAGAGAAATTCTCTCCATTCCTCACCAAAATCAATCAATAGAAAGCCACACACTCTATTGATTCTCATCCTTGAGAATAACAAGGAAGAAGTTGTGGTGGTGTCCTTTTGGTTCACTGTACGTTGTATTCGTATTGTCGAGTTCGAGAGATCAAGAAGAGTTTTGTTCGTGTTCGTTCTGTGGAGAGGAAACGTGAAGAGTTGAGCCCTTTAGTCCCTTTCTCCTCTATGTTAAATCAGTAGAAAAACATGCCTAATGTAAAATGCTTATCGTGTTTCCATCCCTCTGTAATTTGTATGTTTTGTAAAATGAAAATAAGACACAATTGCATTCAATTGCTTCCACTTCGGGGTATTCCAAACCCTTTAAAAGCTTCATAAACAAATATAAAAAAAATATAAAAAATCATAAGGGGTTATTTGGGGTGCTGAGTTGAGATAGGATGTTTGGAGTTCATATGTCTGTGGAATTCATATTGTTGGGATGCATGCCCTAAAGCCTTGTAGTTATATGTTGTTTGAATTAATGGTTGATTAGTTTTATATGCAATAATCCATTATACAAAGATCCAAGATCATCTAATGTGACTTAAACATGTATATGGAGACATATAGATGGATCATGTTTAAGTGATAATCTAAATGGTCTGTAGTATATGGATAAAGTTAGATGTTTTATCCTTGTAACACTACTGATATGACTCGCTTTGTAGTTGTTACAATTGTTGTAAAATGCTACAGATGATTTGATCCTAATTATTTATGTGGAGACATATGAGCGGGAGTATCCTATACAAAAAGTTTGTATAAGACTGAACCACGAAATGCTATTCTCTTTTTATAACACTGTTGCTATAACATTTCATCAGGATGGCCATAGGTAACTTGACCTAAATCATGAGTGAGTTATGAACTCCTACCTATGAGGACAGTCCTTTGATTTGTATGGGTGAGAATGGCCAGATTCGTCGACTCAATAAACCTACCATTTTGAGGATTCGTTTGATTGGGAAACTAGGAACACAGTTACACAATAAAGAATTCACTCCTTCCCTAATGTTAGGGTAAGTAGATGAATTGCTCTTCTAAGGGCTGATTCCGGGGATTAAACAATGAGGTGTCTCACCCTTTCATGGCCCGAAAGGAATACAATTATAGTTGGACTATGACTAATTATTCATTAGAGAGATCAACAGTACTTAAGAAGTTAAATGTAACTACAGAAGTAAAAACGATAATTTGACGCAGTTATACTTACGATCAATTTATGAAGGGTCAATAGACTGTTGATTGATTATATCCAATGGACACAAAAATATATCTATAGTGCGAAGAGTTCAACTATCGGCCTTTAGTGGATGACTGACAGTTAATGAAGGTTGATTAATTTAATTAAAAAGTTTAAATAATTAATCAAGTATCATTAGAGCTTCAATTATAGGTCTATAAGGTCCATTTGTTAGCTCAATAAGAACAAATGAGAATTAAATTAATTTTGGTTTAATTTGAATTGTTCAAATTAATTAAAGGAAATTAATTGTATAAAATATAATTAAATAATGTATGTTGATACATTATAAAGCCTAATGTATGTTCATACATTATATAATTTCATGAGAGAAATAAATATTTGAATATGATTCAAATATTAATTATATGAATATGATTCATATAGATACTATATATTAAAATTAATACGAATGTGATTCATATTGAATTTATATAGTTCATGAGAGAGAGAATTATTTGAATGTGATTCAAATATTATTTATATGAATGTGATTCATACAAATACCATAGGTTAAAATTAATATGTGATTCATATTAATATCGTAGGTTATTTGAGAGAATAATAAACTATGGGTTATATTATATGTGATATAATATAAACTATAGGTTATATGATATCACATATATATATTAAAATGGTTAACATATATTTTCAAATTTTGAATTTGAATTTAATTTAAAAATTCCCTTTGGGAGTTATTCTCTCAAGTTTTTGGTTAAAATAAGGGGAAGTAGTTTCCCATATTCTCTCATTCAATTACGTGAAAAAATAGGAGAGAGAGGATGATCATCTTCTTCATCCCTCTCAATCTCTCTCCGTGTGTTTCTTCCTCTCTTTGAAAACTCTCTCAAAATAAAGATCTCCCTTCGCCAAAATTATTTCAAGTGAGCCTACGAAACTCCAGTGTGATTCTCACCTTGAGAATAACGAGGAAGATCTTGTGATGGTGTCCTCTTCCTTGTTGCTGTCGCGGTGTTCGTGGTGTCGGGTTCGTGAGATCGAGAGAAGTAGTTCGTGTTCGTGCTTGGAAGAAGAAGCAAGAAGATGGTATTCTTCAAGGGTATGCGATATCCCTTCCTTCTTCTCTATTTTCATCAAAGTACAAACATGCTTAGAATTAATTATATTTAACCTTTAGTTTTCGTCACTCTAAATTACTCTATATGTTCTGTAAAATGAAACTTAAAGACAACAACATACAATTGCTTTCACTGTGGAAAATTTCAATCCCTTCAATGGGTGTCAGACCATCTCAAGTCTCTAAATTTCATTTTTGAACTTTAATTCAAAGTGTTGGTGGGTAAATGTTATGCATTTTGAATGTTGAATGTTCTGTTTTACCTCCGAGATTACCTCTTGTTCCTTAAGTCCCACCGATCATCTAATGAACAATTGGTTTGAGATCCAATCATCAAACTTAGTACCTCTTAGGTAAATGAGAGGGTGGGGCCCCTTGTTCAAGACTTAGAGTCCTCACTTAACGGAACAACCTTTCTACTATCCTTAAAAGCGGGTAAGAGTGAATTCCATCTTGCACCCTATGTCCCAAACTATCTACACAGTCTTATCCTTGAAATAGAAGGCTTACTGAGTCGGCGCTATTGAGCCAACCCTCATCCATGAAATTTAAAGATAATCCTAAATAAACAGAAGTTGATGGTTAGCTCAGGATTAAAAGTTACCTAGGTCATTGCTTTGAATTAGTCAGTCTTAAACAGTAACAACGTTATAAAGTGAGAGTAACTTATTTCTTGGTCCGATATTATACAAACTCTTTGCATAAGATACCTCTACTCGCATGTCTCCACATGAACAAATCAGGATCATTTTGTTTGTAGCACTTTACAACATTTGTAACTGTTGGGATTGATGTTCTAATTCTTTTGGAGTCTCATTGTTTGTAATGATACACATTGTTTGATGAATAAAATAACTGTTATTTCATTATGAAATTTACTCATATCCAACAAACAAAGCTCCATGGTTATCTTATGTAAACTTAAGCATGTATATGTGATATACAAGTGGATCATGCCTTAAGTGATAACCTAAATAGGTCTGTAGTATAAGGATTAAGGTGGGATACCTGATCCTTGTGATACTACAGATACAACCTGTTTTGTAGAGGTTTGCAAGTGTTGTAAACTACTACAGATGGTAGATTCTGACCATTCATGTGGAGAAGTGCGAGCGGAGGTGTCCTATACAAAGAGTTTTTATAAGACCGGACCACAAGATGACTAGACTCTGTATATAACGTCGTTGATACTAGAGACTTACATCTCACCTAAGTGACCATAGGTGACACGACCTCAATCCTGAGTATTTTGGGAATTTCTGCCTTTGAGGGTGGTCCTTTGATTAGTATAGCTGAGAGTGGACAGATTGCCAACTCAACATGCCTACCTTTTTGGGGACTTGTCTGATCTTGGAGCTGGGAACTCAATACATAAGATGGAATTCACTCCTTTCCCAAAGCAGGGATAAGTAGAGAGATTGCTCCCTTAAGGGCTAATTCCATGGCTTGAACGTAGTGGTCACAACTTCTCTTTGAAAGAGAGGACTCAGTCATAGTAGGACTATGACTTATATTCATTAGAGAGATCAGTGGTACTTAAGGAGTTAGATGTAACTACAGGGGCATAACGGTTATTGGCCGAGCTGTACTTACGAGCAATTTGTGAAAGGTTGTCGAACTACTGATTGGTTAAGATGGATATATAGTATATATGTGGTAAGGGAGTTCAACTTTCGGTCTTTAGTGGAGTGCCTGGCAGTTAATGGATGGTGGATTTCATGACTAAATAGTTTAGTCAGTTATTCACATACCGTTGAAGCTTCGGACTATAGGTCCATAAGATCCCATTGGTAGCTCAATGGATTCAGTTGAGGATCAGTTCTTGGTGTTGATTTGAAATATTCAAATTGACAAGAGGTAATTCGATTATATATAATATGATCGGTATGATGTATGAGATACATCTAGTGGAAGATTAATGTAAATAAGATTTACATTAAGTACCATGGAATAGAAAAAGAGCTATGGTTTATATGTTTCATGAGATGAAATATTAAAACTATAGGTTATAAATATAGTATGATAAGTTGGTTATCATTTATATTTATAATAATATTAATTATTGGATAATTAATTCATTTTCTCTAATAACCAATTGAGTGAGAGGTTATTGGTGGTTTCATGGTAACTGTGAGATAAAAGGAAAAATGTTCTCCTAATTTTAGTAAGTTTTGCAAAAATTGTGTTTTGAGATTTTTCTCTCTCGGAAATAATCTCACGGAAGTTGTCAAGTAAATAGGATTTACTAAGTGACAACTTGGATAAGGAAAATGATTGTGGAGTGTTTGTAGGCGACAGACACTTAGCTAAGCGATGAGCTAAACGATCGCATAGCTTTTGCTAGACGATCGCTTAACTTTTGCTAAACGATTGGACATTGACCTATGCGATAGGTTCTGCCATCTCCCACTTGCTCAATCATTTTACACGATTGGTGTTTCCTCCGTCTTCTGCCTCAAACCAAGTCCACACAGAGCCCACCCTTTGGATTCTCACACCGAGAATACCAAGGTAGCTTTCTTGGTGGTGTCATACTCAACTCAACACTGTCGAGGTTCTGTGGAGGCCGTTCGTGTTGTTCGGGGTGTTCGTGACCAAGGCGATCGTTGAGTTCAAGTGCATGGTATTCGTGCAGTGTAACGGTCATGTTGGACGAACATTCGTGGTTGTTGTGTTGCTGTGATCGAGCGTTCGTGATCAAGGAGCTTGACGATGAGTCTACAAAAGTGTATAGCTTTTGTCTTTGATTTTATGTATTATCATGCTGTAATTTCTGTAAATAATGCATAATCATATGTTTCTGTTTATAACTGTAATTGTAAAGTTCATATATGATTGTAATTTGGAATGATCTTTCCGTTGCTCATGGAAATCCTCGTGTTCGATTTCCTTCAGTAACATCTACAAAGTGGGCCACATCCGATAGTGTCCCCAGAATAAGATACTCAGCCTTATCTGTATACCATAGACCATTTTGACTATTTACTCGAACTTGATCCACTCATATGTCTCCTCATAAAGTTTAAGTATTCATGTAATAGCCATGGATCTTAGTTTATTGGATTTCGATCATTTGTAAAACGAAATGAGCAATTCATATATTCAATAACGACTTTATTGAATCAAACTTCAATAACATCTTTATTGGTTAACAGAATAAATTTATTGTTTACAAATCACGAGTTTTAAGACATTAAACCTAACAAACTTCCACTTGGACTAAAACTCCAGTGGTGACATATATATGTAAACATAATGTTGAGTTTTTGAGTTTTTAAAGAAATACAATAAACTAAGGCATCATATACTCATGATTTGTCTCCCACCGTGTATCAGATATCTATAGGTTTTTCTGCCACTTGCCCTAGATTATATAACTCGTAGTCCTAGTCTCATTAGGTAACCCCCAAACACTTTAGCCGAGAGGATCATTGTAAACACATCAATATACAGTGCGCTTCTTAACTGTCAACAAATAGGGAAGACATCTTATACCCAAAACTTCTTGCTTCTAGACATCAACACCAAATATTGGTGGCTTGAGTTTTGACGAAACTTCTGTTATGATTAGGCTGTCACACAACTCTCCCACTACGAGGCACATTCAACTATTTGAGAAAGATGCATATGACCTATCTTTAACAACTTTTGTTATAGAGTCAACATAATTAATAACTCTTATTGATATTCTTTCGCTATTATGGAAATTGATACAATATTTGATGATCTCTCATGTGTACTTCTTTATGTAAACTAGCATTTTTCGATTACAAATACTTGATTTTCTCCTGGGTTGAAGAAGTATACTGCTTTTGGGTAGCCTACAGATAGGCAAACTATTTGAACAATGTTCCAATACCTTAGGGTTCGATACTAACATATGTGCCGGTCTTTTTCAAAATTTGAAATATGTATACATCCTTTACTTGTCATAAAATTTTTTTATGACCTCTCCACATCCCATATGTATTAGGTTGTATGTCCTAAAACTCGTAGTTTTGTAAATAGTAAATATATATGAAGTTTATTCAGACAAATGTTGTTGATTGTTTAATAACTCTAAATCCAATAAACTACAAACCCTTGGCTATTGTTATGAATACTTGGACTTTATGTGGAGACATAAACTTTATCAAGTTCGAGTAAAATAACCTAAACCATCTATAGTACTTGGATTAGGTTCAGTACCTATTTTTGGAGATACTATTGAATACGACCTACTTTATGATTGTTACAAATGTTAAGTGTCATAAACAATGTGATCAGTTTGTTCATGTAGAGACATGTGAGCGGAGGTGTTCTACACGATGAGATTGTGTAAGACAGACCACAAAATAGTCATTGTTATGTATTAACTCCGTTTACTATTAACAATGATTAATTCACTTCTTGATGACCTAGATAACTGGATCTGAATCCTGAGTTGTCTATGAACTCCTGTTTATTCGCAATTGTCCCTTGATCTGCATAGGTGAGGGTAAGCCCAACGTCGCTGCTCAATATGTCTCCCTTTCAGGGATAAGACCGGGTAGATGGTTGGAGACATAGAATTTGCAAGATGGAATTCACTCATACCCATTTTAGGGATAGTAGAAAGGTTGTTCCCTTAATGGTTGATCCTAGGTCTTGAACAAGAGGCCCCATCCTCTCATTGGCCTGAGAGGGAATGGATTTAGTGATTATGATCCTAAATCAATTGTTCATTAGAGGGAAATTGGTACTTAAAAAGATGTAACTCAGGGGTATTTCGGTATTTGACCTAGTTGAGGTTACGAACAACCTGTGAAGTGAGTATTTGAAATGTTCAAATTCGGTCTTAAGGAAAAATTGTATTTTATATGAGATATAATTTACAATTAAATAATTAATTTGTTAATTAATTATTTTTGAGAGTATAGTTGATCATTAGCATGAAAATATTTTTTAAATTTGATTAGTGTGATTAATCAAAGCTAGGTATCTTACAAAATTTAATATATGGTATTAAATTTATTTATTTTATTTAATTGAAATTTTTTTGATTAAATAATTTCTAAAATTTGAAAATTATATTTCATTTTTTTTAATAATAAAAATTAGTTAGTGGAAAAATCCAATTGTTGGATTTTCCCACTAACTAAGTGGACTTTGAAATGGCTTTTCCCAAGATTGACACCTAAAGATTACATGCTAGTGGAGTTTAAGGTGGAAGACATGAAAAAATGGGATTTTGCATATGTTTTCTCTACAAAAGGCTTTGTTTTTGAAATTTGCAAGACTAATGTTTTCTCAACTTTTGACCTAAAATCTTCCATCTCATTTCTCTTTACTCTCCTTCTTTCTATAGTGAAATTCCTTTATTTTCACTAACAAAATGGTCCCATAACCATGTTCTTCAATCGGAGAATAGTGGGATTTATCGTTGGTGGTGTCGATCGAGCTCGAGAGAGGAAGATTGCGGTGGAGTCTTCAAAGATTGTATTTTCTATCCCTTTTGCATGCTTATTCTTGTTTTTATTGCAATTAGAATGTTGTCGATTTCATCACTCTTGCTGTGCATGCGTTTTTTATGTTCCATCAATATGGAGTTTTAGAAACACTTTTAATGGAATGGTATTCAAAAAGTATTTAACAGTCACTACTGCATATCCCCAAAACAATCTAGGCATTTAAGCAAAAGCTCATCTAACAACTGAACCATGTTTAACATGGTTATGTTTTTCTTCCTGATACACCGCTCTGTCGAGGCACTAGGTGTAAAGAGTTGTTACTGGATTCCAAGTTCTATCAAATAGTCCTGGAAATCTCAAATTTTCTGTATATTCCACCTCGTTCTGATCAAAGTGCCTTAATTATTTTACCTAATAAGTTTTTATACACCTTGAACTTTTATGTTTTAAACTTATGATTTAGGTAAATATGACTGTACTTTGAATAATCATCATTAAAACTGATGAAATATTCATACCTTCCTTGTGCCTTGACATTCATCGGACCATATAGGTTTGAAAGTTCGAGCTCTAAGGGTTCTTTTGGTGCTTTAAGATTTTTAAAAATCTTAAAGCACCAAAAGAACCCTTAGAGCTCGATTTTGGTCATCTTATCTCCAAGAAAAGACACACATAGCATCATGTCTTATGGAGAAAGATGACTATCCAAACATCCCCCGTAGAGATTTCATAATCTCTTTAGCAATACGCATGCTTTCATGTTTCATTGCCAAAACATCAAATGATACACATGCTTGCTGGCAAAGATATAGACTCGTGCTTTTTCATTTGTTTTTATCCATTTGTCATAAGCCTCCCGAACAGTTTGGTTTGTGTTTGAGCCGGGGATGGGAGGACACTCCTCTGTTGAAACAAACCTTAGATCATCTATCACCAACATTGTATTCAAAATCAATTTTCATGTTGCACAATTGTCTTTAGTATGTTTATCAGAAGCTAATAACTGAATTAATGAGCTAGTCATTATGAAAATATGAACAAATTCTTATTAGTGAATCACTTTTAAACCCAATCATATTTTAGTAAATTAATAATGTACTAGAATTTCATTATTTTATTTACAACGATATTATAGTGAGTCAGAATAACTGCTATTGAGGGGCAGTCAAATACCCCTTCACTAAAGCAAGACATTCTTGACTAAATACTATCTCCAGAATAACTCTTATTCCTATAGTCATTTAGTTATTGTTTTCACTCAAGAACTTATTAAAACTTAGTAATTCTGTAAGTGTAACCCTCCATTTTCAGATCTTGGAGGTTAGCTACCCCAACGATGCTACTGAATTGGAGAGTCAAGGTTAGGAATCGACCTAAGAAATCCTATCCATTCCTGGAGTTTAATTTGTTCTGAATCCTAAGTTACAACCCTCCGAGGGGATAGTCGCCACAAAACGACTAGCGTAGATCACATAAAGTTGACAAACAGGTGCAACATAGGAATCTCACGATCCAAACTAATGGAAGAAACCGCAGGACACATTGAAACATATCCTTCACCTACTTACTATGAACTAATTATCCTATTCACCATGCTATTGACCAATGAAAACACATTTCGAATGGAGCAGTTGAGGTATAATCGACACAAAGCCGAGCATGAATCTCACAATGTGAATTCTTAGGGACATGAGAGCTAAGAACAACATATCCTATATGTTATTAATCTCCCACTGAAGTGTCCTATTTGTTTTGGGTAAATATTTACTTAGGTATGTTCTGACTAATTAAAACAACCTAAGTTTAGGTGATTTTCCAAGTATAACGATTATATTTGGAATTAACCTACGATGTCTAGGTGATAAACTAATTTTTAAACCTCAAACCACTCACATATGCTCAGAAAACCAGGTTAACAACACTCAATTATTCGGCCGTAATCCAGGGTAGGAGGTGTTCAGTAGAACATCAACTTAAGTACCTCAAACCTTAGACAAGATTATATACCAGTTGAGTTTGTAACCATAGTTTTACAAGATAACGACCTATTTTAACTATTTAAACAAGTTGTTAACCTATGTGAGTATTCATCTTAGCTTTGTTATGGATTTTAAATGTCTAACCCAATTTTATAACAACTTATAAAACTTTAGATATGCTTTACATCCATAAAATACATCAAGCATTTCGGGATTATTAATATAAAACTTATATCAAACACTTGAAACCCTAAACATGCATACTATATATTATAACTCTTTATAACATATATTCAATGCATGCAACATGCTTCTTATGATGGGATTTTAAATCTATATGACATACTATATGCACATACAAGATCTATTTAATTATAACATACATTCACAATGCATAAATAATTAAACACACACGAATATGGACAAGTTTTGACATTTTAAGCAAATAAACAACCTAAAATATTACAATAATAATCAAAACCAGCTCCAAAACACTTATGGACCGCACAGAACAACCTGAACTGGACCCAAACCACGCGAACTGAACCTCTTTGACCCGAACGACTAAATTGGTTAACTTGGGTCACCGGTCGGGTCATGCACGCGCATTCTTGGCTGGGATGACCAGCATTTCTGTTGAGGTTGATGTCCTAAATCTCGTAGAGTCTCATAGTTTGTAATTGTAATGTATAAACATTTTATTTATGTAATAAAATATGCGATGTTTTTTTTTTTTCAAAATTAGTTGCATTAACCACAAATCAATAAACTAACATCCAAAGTTATCTTGTAGCTTAAACATATATGCAGAGACATACGAGTGGTTCATGTTTAAGTGATAACCTAAATGGTCTGTAGTAGATGGATAAGGTTGGATACCTTATCTTAGTGACACAACGCGTATAACCCACTTTGTAGATGTTATAATTGTTGTAAAGTACTACAAATGATCTTGATCTTGATCATTCATGTGGAGACATGTGAGCAGGGATATTCTATACAAAGAAGTTTGTATAAGATCCGACTACGAAATGTTTAGTCTCATTATATAATGTCGTTCATAATAGAGACTTACATTTCACCAGGATGACCATAGGTAACATGATCTGAATCACTGCCTATGAAGGTGGTCCTTTGATTTGTATGGATGAGTGGCCAAATCGCCGACTCAACAAGCTTACCATTTTAGAGATTCGTCTGATTGGGGAGCTGGGAACACGACTACACAAGAAATAATTAACTCATTTCCCAATATCGGGGTAAGTAGATAAATTACTCCCTTAAGGACTGATTTTGGGGCTTGAACAAATGTGGCGCCACACCCTCTCCTAGCTCGAGAGGGATTGGTCATAGTTGGACTATGATTTATTGTACATTAGAGGAAACAATGGTAATTAAGAAGTTAGATGTAACTATAGGGGTAAAACAATAATTTTGGCCCAACTATACTTATGAGCAATTTGTGAAGGGTCATCGTACTGTTGATTGGTTATATCTAATGGGCACAAAAATATATATATCTAGTGCGAAGAGTGTAGCTCTCGGTCTTTAGTGGAGTGCTTGACAGTTAACGGATGGTGAATATTTTAGTTGAAGGAGTTTAGTTAATTATTCAAGTATCGTTGGAGCTTCAAGCTACAAGTCCATGAGGTCCCCTCTGTAGCTCAACGGGAATTAATGAGAATCAGTTTTTGGATTAATTTGAGGTTTTCAAATTAAATGAGGGAATTAATTATATGTGATGTAATTAATTTAATCCAATTAAATATGATATAATTACTATAATTTATTTGATACATTATAATATAAAGTTTATTAGATACATGTGAGTTTTTAATTAATGAATAACTGTTATAAGTTTAATGAAATTAGAATTAAAATCTATAATAAAGAATTGCATGCAAAAATAGGTTAAATTAATGTCATCTAGACCTATATTAATAATATTTCTAATACAATTAGAAATAAGTTTAATATTTTAATTTCCATTTAATAGGATTAAATAAAAAAAATTAAATTTATAATATAATTGCCTAAGGAACCTTTGTCTAAGGAATGTTATGTATAAGGCTGGGGTATTTAAGCTGGCGGAAACGGAACACCCCTACCTGGAAATCGATCTGGAAGGTGAATTAGACAATAATGTTATAAGCATGCAATAAATGAATAGGGTTATTAAAGTGTTTAATAAACAAGAATCATATATTGTTAAACTATCCAATATAAGAATTCATTTTGATAAATTTATTAGCCTAATTTACTAAAGTACTGAAATCTCATTTGAAAATACTTAGTGGGAGGAAAAAGATGTATATGATATGTTATTTTTCCACAGACGTTCTCCCTAAAAGTTTACACCGTGAGACTCATGCTTGGTCTTGAGGCGCCCTGGCAGTGTCCCCCCTTCAGATGGTGTTTGCGTGGGTCAATATCAAGGTTAATGGAGAAAGTATTTATAGTAAATGGGAGAAGATGTGTTTCAACATGTTCTACGATCTCCTTTATTGGTTTGAATCGTGAGATCTTCTTGCATAGTCTTGAGGCACCGTGGGAGCATCCTCCTTCAGATGGTTTGTGCATTAGGTCAATTTCAAGGCGAACTACATAAATGATAGAATCGTTTTAGGATTTGCCCCAATCAGTTTTTTCTTTGGTTGGCTCATTAGGACAAAACTCTAGGGTCTAAAATAGAGGGTCGCAGTTACAAGAAATTGTTAAGCAAGTTAATGATTTCTTGATCAAATAAATGGTAACTAATCACTATTCAGTGGTTTTGATTCTAACTCATTGGAGTATCATAGCAATAGAAAAATTGAATTAATATAAATGAGATTCATATTAAATCTATTGTGTTCATTCTTTTAATTTCTATGTTGAATAAGAATCGATAATTGATTGCATATAGTCAATTAACATGTTTTATATGATTCAAAGTTATGTCATTTTCTTTTAAGGTTTTGATTTTTTAATTATCGATATAAGTCAAAGGGTTTGATAAATATATTACTTTGAAAAGTCATCAACACATAATGACAGTGTAATTTTGTCGTTTTATTTAGGAAATGTTCTAAAAAGGAATCGTAGCTAATTCATGAAGTGTTCATGAATAATCTTTGTAGTGATAACTTACTTTTATTGTCTAGAAAACATATGATGTGCCTGGATTATAAGACAAAATCATGATGTAACACATTGTATGTTGGACTCATGGAAAATTATATGACCTCCAAAGTTAAGTATTATCTAAGTCCTAGAAAATAATTAGCGTTAGTAAGAAAAGTGTATCCAAATTAGTATGGAATGTCACATAATGAGGAATTTTAGGAATACCTCAAGAGGAAGAAAAATAAGAATAAGTAAATTTGATTTACTAAGTTCTTGGTGGAGAATACAGATTCACACCTTGATAGTTGAATAATGATTCACTATCATAATTTTTCTTTATACAATTAAATTGTAAATCTTGGCCAATAGTTAATTCAGTAGAATAGTTCTACTAGTTGGCAACAGAAAGTTCGTCTCAATTAAAGTAGTGAGTGATATTAAAACATTATTTATTTATGTTGAATGTGGTGCTTTTACCACCTTAGAAATTCAATTTCTCCAAAGTTTATCACTAAATATTTCATGGAGTATGAATAGTTTTAGGGATAAAACATGTTTTCAAAAGTTGTTTTGAAAATGTATTCAACTTTGAATAAATACATTTTTATGCGTAAATGTTAACACTTCTGCATACGAAATTGAGAGGGTGTGAGGATTAATGAATCTAGAAAGAAAGAAAATTCTATTCTCCTAAAGGGATACATGTCTTTGGCTTTAAATGGCACTTACAGTTAATCCTCTAAGAGTTAGAGTTAAATTATTATTACCGTCAAAAGTCTTGCTTTTGATGCACGTGTGTCATTGAAACCTTATTAGATAAGGTTACTTGGCCAATGTTGGACTTTCTTGTGTTATGATTGAAAGCATAAGTATGACTTCATAAATAAGTCATTAGTATGATAGATGAGTATTTATAAATAAATCTATCTTATTCTAAAGCAACTTAAAACTTATGTTTTTTTAAAAAATGTTCAAACGAAATTGGACGAAAGTTTAAGTCATTTAAGCAAGTGTATTGTGACATTATGATCAGATCATAATGATTAGTACATTGTTGTACTAAGCTTAATTGATAGAGATGATATGAGATCTCAACTTCGAGTATTAGGTACAATTTGGATGAAATTATATTGCAGCAGGAGAAATGTGGCCTTGTTGAACTTAGTACATTCTAAGTAGTTTGTTAAACATAGTGCTAATATTTTAAAATTACACTGATACCTAACTCCATTAAGGATATGCAATGAAGATTGCAAATTTTGAATGTTATTTCCTCCAAAATTTTTGTGAAACAATGTTGGATTATGAAAGTATTGTAAAATTTGTTTATGAGGTTCCAAGTTTTGGGTAAGTTAAGACACTTGTGTCAAGATTGAAGGAACTTTATTCAGAGAACCTTTGAGAGGAAGCGGATCGTCCAAATTCCATTGTGATTGAACGCATACATTTATAGTCATACAAAACAGATTATGCATCAAAAACTAAAGATTATACCTTTGAAGAATCGTTCTTCAAGATAATCCCTCGAACGAACTCGTTCACGAGTGCGTCAAACAACTTGAACACTCCTCAAACAAGCAGCAAGCAAAAAATCGCGAACCAACCGGGATACTACCACTTGGTTACTTTAGTATTCTTGGTGTGAAAATCCAGGATTGGTAGATTCTGGCTAATTTTGATTCGAGGGGAAATTTGGTGTAGAGGAGGAAGACGATCGTGTAGTGAACAACACTATCGTGTAGACGAATTAGTCTATCGCATGGACAAGTTTACTTGATCGTTTAGTCTCTCAAAGGAATCGATCGTGTAGTAACTCTCTTTACAGTCAATCGTATAGATGTCTCGTGTGTGGAATAATAAAACCAATTTTTTTTATCCCACTTTTTCCATTAAACCAAATAACTACCCACTAAGAATGGTTATGGAGAAAAAAGATTTATTATCAAATAATTAATAATTATAAATAAATATGATAACTAACTTATCATATTATATTTATAACCTATAGTTTTAATATTGCATCATACACAACATATAAACCATAGTTCTTTTTCTCTATTTTATGGCATTTAATATAAATCATATTTATATTAAATTTAATAATAATGAATCTTATTCTTTGAAAATATATTTGAATCATATTCAAATATTAGTTCCTCCAATCAAACTTTAATGTATCATATACATCATGTCAGTTATATCATATATAACTGAATTAATTTAATTTATATCATATATAATCAAATTTTCTCTTATTAATTTGAACATTTCAAAGTAACCTAAAAACTGATTATCAACTTAAATCCATTGAGCTACCAAGAGGACCTTATAAACCTGTAGCTTGAAGCTCCAACGGTACCTGAATAACTGATTAAACTCTTTAATCACATTATCCACCATCCGTTAATTGTCGGACACTCCACTAAAGACCGACAACTGCACTTCGCACTACAGATATATTTCTGTCCATTGGATATAACCAATCAATAGTACGATAACCCTTCACAAATCACTCGTAAGTACATCTAGGCTAATTTACCTTTTTTCCCCTGTAGTTACATCTAACTCCTTAAGTACCATGTATCCCTCTAATGAACAATAGATCATAGTCCCACTATGACTAAACCCCTCTCGGACCAAGAGACGGTGTGGCGCCACATTGTTCAAGACCCGAAATCATCCCTTAAGGGAGCAATTTATCTACTTACCCCTGCTTCGGGAAAGAAGTGAATTCCATCTTATGTAGTTGAATTCCCATCTCTCCAATAAGACGAATCCCCAAAATGGTAGGCTTATTGAGTCGGTGATCTGACCACTCTCATCTATGCAAATCAAAGGACCGCCCTCATAGGCAGGAGTTCACAACTTACTTAGGATTAAAGTCATGTTACCTATGGTCATCCTAGTGAAATGAAAGTCTTTATTATGAACGGCGTTATATAATGAGACCAAACATTTCGTGGTCCGGTCTTATACAAACTCCTTTGTATAAAATATCCCCGCTCACATGTCTAATACATGAATGATCAGGATCAAATTATTTGTAGCACTTTACAACATTTGTAACACCGACAAAGTGGGTTATACTCGTAGTGTCACCAGGATAAGGTATCCAACCTTATCCATATACTATAGACCATTTAGGTTATCACTTAGTTTATTAGATTGTGGTTAATTCAACTAAAATATCATATATTTCATAGACAGAAGTGAATAAAATATCATATATTAATCACTTAAATGTTTGTTCATACAAGTGTTTACAAACTATGAGACCCTACGAGATTTAGGGCATCAACACTAACAATCTCCCACTTGTCCTAAAGCTAGTAGGGTGTACAAGATAATCAAATTACAAGTACATAAAACAATAAACTAGGGCATAAACAAGCCTAGTATAAAATCTCTCACTTGCCCTAGTCAAGCTGTGGTCTGTCCTATAGACCCATACTCTGTAGGTGACCCTCAAACACTATAGCCATGAGAGCCTTCATAAATGGATAAGAAACATTGTGCTCCAAAGATATCTTCGTGACAATCACGTCCCTTCGATGCACAATCTCTCAGATGATATGGTATTTCCGCTCAATGTGCTTGCCGCGCTTATGACTCTTAGGCTCATGGGAAATTTCCACAACACCACTATTCCAATAAAGGGTGATGAGCTTAAACATGTCTGAAACAACTTCTAGACTATTCAGGATTTTCCTAAGCTAAATGGCCTCCTTAGCAGCTTCACAAGCCGTTACATACTCGACCTCCATAGTGGAGTCTGCGATGCACCCCTTCTTGGTGCTTCGGAATACTACAACTCCTTCGTTAAGAATGAACACTGATTCTGAAGTGGATTTTCGAGTATCCCTATCAGTTTGAAAATCAGAGTCAGTATATCCTGTAAGGATCAAATCCTTAGAACCATACACAAGCTTGTAGTCCCTCGTTCTACGAAGATGCTTGAGGATGTTTTTTACGGTTGTCTAGTGATCATATGCTGGATTAGATTGATATCTACTGATTATCCCCACTGCATAGCAGATGTCAGGTCTAATACCTAACATCATATACATAAAACTACCCACAGCAGATGTATGGGGACTTGTCTCATTTCCTTAACCTCTTAAGGTGTCTTAGGACACTATTTCTTAGACAATGTAATTTTGTGCTTGAAAGGCAATAGACCCTTCTTAGAGTTCTGCATCGAGTATTTGATCAACATCTTGTCAATGTATGATGCTTGATACAGTGCTAGCATTTTGTTCTTACGATCACAAAACATTTGAATACCATGAACAAACGGAGCCTCTCCCAAATCTTTCATTTGGAATTGGGTCGCTAGCCAGTTCTTAACTGTAGTCAGTAAGCCTACATCATTCCCAATGAGTAGGCTATCATCTACATATAACACTAGGAAAACTACCGAACTATTGATGATCTTCTTGTAGACATAAGGCTCATCAACGTTATGATCAAAACCGTAAGATTTGATCGCAGTATCAAACCTTATATTCCAAGATCGAGATGCATGTTTCAACCCATAAATGGATCGATTCAGCTTGTAAATCTTTTGCTCTTGATCTTGGACTATGAACCCCTCAGGCTGCACCATATAAATGATCTCCTCAAGATTTCCATTCAGAAAAGTAGTCTTGACATCCATTTGCCATATCTCATAATCATAATATGAGGCAATGGATAGGAGGATGCAAATAGACTTTAACATGACAACAGGTGAGAAAGTCTCCTCATAGTTGACTCCCTCTATCTGGGTATAACCTTTGCCATAAGTCTAGCCTTGAAGGTCTGCACCTTCCCATCAACATCCCGTTTCCTCTTGTAGATCCATTTACAACCTATAGGTTTTACCCCATCAGGTTGATCTACAAGATCCCAAACTAAATTGAAGTACATAAACTCCATTTCAAGATCCATGGCTTTGATCCATTCATCTCTGTCAACATCCTCCATTTCCTTCTTGTAAGACAACAGATCCTCAACCTCGCCATAAGCTACTATAGTTAGGATTTCAGTTAAACCCATATAGAGAATATGTGGGTTCGTAACCCCCCCACTACGTCGAGGCTTCCTCAACACTTGAGGTGGATTTGACCTACTAGATGAACCTACATCAACAACCCTTGTTAAGGTAGCCCACTCTTTAACAACTTTTGTTGAAGATTCAGTAGTTTCTTTGAAAGCTCATTCAACACGATTTTACTTATAGGTCTGTGCTTCCTTATATGATCCCCCTCAAGAAAAGTAGCATTTTTCGATGCAAACTCTTTATTTTCTTTAGGATCGTAAAAATAACCTCCTCTCGTTCCTTTGGGGTAGCCTACAAATAGGCATACCTCGAACGTGGTTCCAATTTCTTAGGATTAGCCTCAAGTACGTGTGCTAGGAAATCTTAGATACGGAAATGACGTAAACTGACTTCATGACCATTCCACAACACCAAAAGTGTTCTGGCAATGCTTTTGGAGGGAACACAGTTCAGGAAAAAGAATTTCCAAAAAATTGGTAAGCTGCAGTCTCTACTGCAAAACCCCAAAACGAGTCAGGTAAGGATGCATAACTCATCATCGACTGATCCATGTCCAGTAAAAGGCCTTTTAGTCATTTTGCCTTCAAGGCATGACTCGCACACAGGTAAATAATTTTTTTCTAACTCGGTTAGAAGTCTATTCTTCACCAATCTCTCAATCCTATTGAGATTAATGTGCCCTAAACGTAGGTGCCAAAGTTGGGCATTTTCTTTAGGAGAAATTTTAAGTCGCTTATTTTGAGTTACGACAGTTTTAAACATTTCTATATTATGGAGGAAATTTGTTGCTAATGACCTTAGCACATACAAATTATTTTCTAGTTGAGCCGAACATACATCGACACCATTTTTTGAAATAAATACCTTATTTATAGAAAAATTAAGTTGATAATTACATTCGAGTAAAGACTTTATAGAAATTAAGTTCATCTTTAACTTGAGAACTACATATACATCATTCAAAATGATAGACCTATTATGTAAAGTCAACCGGAGACCTGCCACTGCCACAACTAGGATGACGTGCTCGGTTCCAACTCACATCGCCATCTCACCAGCACCAAGCTGCCGCCAGGAACCAATTCCCTGAAATGAAGAACAAACCTAGTTCGTGGCCCCAAGGTCAATAATCTAAGTAGACTTATCATTCTCCACTAAACAAGTTTCCAAAACTAGTAAATCGCATTTACCTTGTTTGGCCTTTTTCTTCTCAGCCAAATATCTCGGGTAGTTTTACTTCCAATGCCCGTCCTGGTCGCAATGGAAACACTTTCCTTTGTCAACCTTCACTAGTTGCCTACCCTTTGGAGCAACAAGTTGTGGGTTAGCAGGTGCCTTCCTTTTACCACCCTTCTTCTTCTTCCACTTTCTGGTGCTGGAAGTAGAAGGTGCAGACTTTTTTTAAAGGTCGAACCTTTATGGAACTTTTTGGATGATGAAGCAACATTTGCCTCACCAACCTTCTTTCCTAAATTTTTAGTAAAGATTGGAAAGTTTGCAACTCATTAAGTAGAGTTGCAAGGTTGTAATCAACCATGTTCAGAACAACATTGTTAACAAAGTAAAGGAAACTTTCTGGTAACGACTCCAGAATTATGCTAACCTGGCTGGCTTCATCGATGCTCGACTCATTCATCTTCGCCACGTTGAAGTGGACCATCACATTGAGAACATGTTCCTAAAATGATGTTCCCTCCTTCATCCGTGAGTTGAAGACACATTTTAGAGCGTCGTGCCTGAGCTGCGTGGACGGTTGTCCGAACATTCCCCTCAGAGACTCCATGATCTTGCATGGGCTCATGCTTCTTGGGCAAACCGTTGTTAAGGCTGGCCAAGATATACGCTCAAGCCTTTTTGTTCGCCCATGTCTAACGCTCATATGCATCTCAAACTTTTCAAGCAGCGTTAGAAGGTGGAATAGAAGGACACTCTTCCATAAGGACGAACCTTAGGTCATCGATGATTAGTATCATGTTTTTCCAATTAGCATAATTTTCGCCAATCAGTTTGTCAGCGGTAAGTAAAGACAAAGTAGCAGTAGCCATAATTTAAAATGCTGCAAAAAGAACAAACTTAATAAGTCTACTTATATCAAACCATTTTTAAAAAACCAATCAAGTTTTAGCAAAATAGTTCTAGTGTACTCTAAGTGACATTTATTTTGCAATAATGCTCCAGTGAGGCAGGACAAAAGTCACCGCAGGGTGATCAAGTGCCCCTTCACTGAAATGAAACAATCTCAACCATTAGACAGAAACAGCTCCTTGTAACTGAATCTAACAATCACCATCGTTCAGTCCAAAATTTGTTAACATCCTTAACAATTCTGTATAAGTGTAACCCTTCATTTTAGGCCCTAGAGTCTTGTCTTAATGAGCCAACCTTAGGGAAAAGCCGATTAGGACAAGAGACTAAAGCAACCCTATCCATTTTTGGAGATCAAATGAAGAGTTGTGCAAAACAACCATCCCTTAGGGGGACACTCCCAAGGTGCCACGAGGCGAAGCACGAAAACTTTATCCAACCTAATGAGAGAGACCGAAGGATATGTTGCCACACGTCCTGCTCCCACTTACTATGAACATTCTATCCATTCACCTCATTATTGACCTACCCAAATGGCACCCATAGGGGGACACTCCAGTGGTGCCTTGAGGTCGAGGATAGATCTTACAGCGTGAACTTTTTAGTGAGAAATGTTTAGAAGTAAAGTGAAGTATCATATACCCCAATTACCTCCCACTGAATGTTCTACCTAGGGTTCATTAACTTAGAAAATTCGGCTACTAATTTTAACTAAGTGGTTTATTTAATTTTCTAAAAAACAACACTTGCTTTTGATGATTAAACAAGTTTGGTTCAAGTCTTATCAAACACTTTAATAGACTTTCATTAAATTTTCATGCATGTAACAAATCTATCTAATTCATCTTTCAGGTGGGTTCCTAGCTAAGGGTGCGATGTTTTCATCGACTTAGTACCCTAGCCTAGCCAAAACCAGCCTTACCCAAAAGTGAAGGAACTCTTATCAAAGAGAACTTACGAGAAGAGCAAGGTCGTCTCAAATTCATTGTGACAGAATTACAGGCATTCACAAACATACAAACTAGTTATGCATTTTAGAATAAATTACGATATACTTTCATAAATAAATACAATGGGAACGAGAGACTTACCATTGAGGAACTCTTCTTTCATAGGTCTCTCGCTCCTGTGAAGAATTTGGACAATAACAACTTGCTCTCATTTGGATCGTCTACCCAATTGTCTAGTCACGAACAAACTTTTCCAAGAACAAGTAACCTTTTGGACACCACCACTGAGTGACCTTGGTATTCTTGGAGTGAGAATCCAGGAGGTGTGGGCTTAGTTGGATTTGGTAGAGGGAAGGAAGAAACAACGATCGAACTCAATGACCAAGCAAGTGAGAGAAGGATACTGTCTATCGTATAGATTATGGTGCTTGATCGTTTGGTAAAAGTACACGATTGTTTAGTAAAATAGGTTTGATGGATTACACGATCGTTTAGAAAAACTCGTTAGCCACGCGATCATTTAGTAAAATGTAACACGATCATTTAGACAATAACTTGAAGCTATCGTGTAGTCTCTCGTGTGATAAACGATTGATAGTGTACTCAAATGAAGTGATTCAACAATTCTCTTCCAAAATAAAAACATTTTATCCTTCAGTTATGAAAACTGAATACAACCTCTCATTTTCATGCACGGTTATAGGAGAAACCACCCACAATTATCTCATAATTGTTTTAATTATAAATAAATATAATAACTAACTTATCATAATATATTTATAACCTATAGTTTTAATATCACATCATAAGTAACATTTAAACCATAGTCATTTTCTTCTTTACTTGATATAAATCACATTTACATCATTTTCCTCCAATTAATGTATCTCATACATCATGTCAACTATATCATATATAATTGAACGAGTTTAGTCATACCATGTATAATCAAACTCCCTCTTGTCAATTTAAACACTTCAAACTGACCCAAACACTGATTCTTAACTTGAAGCCATTGAGCTACCAAGGGGTCTTTATGGACCAGTAGCTCGAAGCTCCAAAGGTACTTGAATAACTGATTAAACTCTTTAGTCACGAGATCTACCATCCATTAACTGTCGGGCACTCTACTAAAGATCGACAGTTGCACTCTTCTCACTACAGATATATTTCTGTGTCCATCGAATATAACTAGTCAACAATATGATAATCCTTCATAGATGCTCGTAAGTAAAGTTGGGCAAATTTACCGTTTTGCCCCTGTAATTACATCTAACTTCTTATGTACCACTGATCGTTCTAATGAACAATACATCATAGTCCCACTATAAGTGGACACCTCTCGAGCCTTGAGAAGGTGTGTGGCGCTACATCGTTCAAGTTCCAGAATCAGCCCTTAAGGGAGCAATTTATCTACTTACCCCTGTTTCGAGGAAGGAGTGAATTTCATCTTGTATAGTTGAGTTTCCAGCTCTCCAATCAGACGAATCCCCAAAGTGGTAGATTTGGCCACTCGCACCCATGCAAATCAAAGGATCGCCCTCAAAGGCAGAAGTTCCCAACTCACTCAGGATTAAGGTCATGTTACCTATGATCATCCTAGTGAAGTGAAGTCTCTGTCATGAATGACGTTATATAACGAGACTAAACACTTCGTGGTTCGGTCTTATACAAACTCCTTTGTATAGGACATTCCCACTCGCATGTCTCCACATGAATGATTAGAATTAGACCATCTGTAGCACGTCACTATCTACAAAGCGGACTGCATCTATAGTGTCACCAGGATAAGGTTTCCCTCCTATATCCATATACTACAGACCATTTTGGTTATCACTTAAGGCATGATCCATTTGTATGTCTCCACATACATGCTTAAGTTACAACAACAACCAGGGATCTTAGTTTATTGGTTTGTGGTAAAGCAATTAAAACATCTCATGTTTCATAGACAATAGTGAAGAAAATATCTCATATTATTACATCACAAGCGTTTGTTCAATTCAGGAGTTTACAAACTACAGAACCTGATGAGAGTTTAGAGCATCAACCCTAACAATCTCCCACTTGTCCTATAGCAAGTGGGGTGTACATAAAAACAAGTACAAAATAATAAACTAGGGCACCAAGGCCCAGTACAAAAAACTCCCACTTGCCTTAGTCTAGCCACGGGAGGTCCCATAGACCGATGCTCTGAAGGTGAAGCGATCTTTATGACTATCACGTCTCCTCGATAGACTATCTCGCAAATGAGATGATACTTCTGCTCTATATGTTTTCCACGCTTGTGACTCCTTGGCTCCCTGGAGTTCTCAACAGCACCACTATTATCACAATAGAGAGTGATGGGCCTAGACATGTCTGGAACAACTTCCAGATTAGTCAGGAACTTCCTGAGCCAAACGAGCTTCTCAGCTTCACAAGTCGCTACATACTCAGCCTCCATCGTGGAGTCGGCAATGCACCCCTGCTTAGTGCTTCACCACACTACAGCTCCTCCATTAAGAGTGAACAATAAGCCTGAAGCAGATTCTCGAGAATCCTTATCAGTTTGAAAGTTAGAGTCCGTGTATTCAGTAAGGATCAAATCCTTAGATCCATACACGAGCATGTAGTCTCTTGTTCTCTGAAGATCTTGAGGATATTCTTAACGACGGTCCAGTGACCCTGTTCTGGATTAGACTGATATCTACTGACTATCCCCATAGCGTAGCAGATGTCTGGTCTAGTACACAACATCACATACATCAAACTGCCAACGGCAGATGCATAGGGGACCCGTCTCATCTCTTCAACCTCTTGAGGTGTCTTAAGACACATTTCCTTAGAAAATGTAACTCCATGCCAAAAAGGTAGTAGGCTCCTTTTGGAGTTTTGCATCGAGTACTTAAGTAACATCTTGTCAACGTACGATGCCTGAGACAGTGTTAGCACTTTGTTCTTCTGATCCAGAAAGATCTGAATACCAAGAACAAACTGAGCCTCTCCCAAATCTTTCATTTTGAATTGGGTCACTAGCCAGTTCTTAACTGATGTCAGTAGACCTACATCATTCCCAACGAGTAGGATATCGTTTACATACAACACTAGGAAAACTACTGAACTGTTGAAGATTTTCTTGTAGACACAAGGCTCATCAACGTTTTAGTCAAAGTTGTATGATTTGATCGCAGTATCAAACTGAATGTTCCAAGATTGAGACGCCTGTTTCAGCCCATAAATGAACCGATTCAGTTTGCAAACCTTTTGCTCTTGACCTTGCGCTAGAACCCCTCGGGCTGCACCATATAAATGGTCTCCTCAAGATTACCATTCAAAAAGGCAGTCTTGTCGTCCATTTTCCATATCTCATAGACATAATATGAGGCAATGAATAGGAGGATGCAGATAGACTTTAACATGGCAACAGGCGAGAAAGTCTCCTCATAGTCGACCCCTTCCATTTGAGTATAACCCTTTGCCACAACTCTAGCCTTGAAGGTTTGCATCTTCCCATCGACACCCTGTTTCCTCTTGTAGATTCATTTACGACCTATAGGTTTTACCCTATCAGATTGATCTACAAGATCCCATACTGAGTTGAAGTACATCAGCTCCATTCTGAGATCCATAGCTTTTACCCATTCATCCCGGTCAACATCCTCCATTGCCTTCTGATAAGACAACGAATCCTAAGCCTTGCCATCGGCTACCATAGCCAGGATTTCAGTGAGACCCATGTAGCGAACAAGTGGGTTCGTAACCTTCCCACTACGTTGAGGTTCCCTCAATTCTTGAGGTGGAATTGACCACCAGATGAACTTTCATCAACAACTCTTGTTGAAATTTCAGTAGTTTCGTTGGAAAGTTCACGCAATAAGATCTTACTACGTGGACTGTGCTCCCTCATATGATCCTCCTCTAGGAAGGTACCATTCGTTTAAACACTTTGTTATCCTTAGGATCATAAAAGTAACCCCCTCGTATACCTTTGGGGTAGCCTACAAAGAGGCACAACCTCGAATGTGGTTCCAATTTCTTTGGATTAGCCTCAAGCACATGTGTTGGGAGACCCCATATGCAGGACTGACGCAAACTAGCTTTAGGCCCGTTTCACAACTCCAAAGGTGTTCTTGCAACACTCTTGGAAGGAACACAGTTGAGGATATAAGTTACAGTCTCCACTGCAAAACCCCAAAACGAGTCCGATAAGGAAGCGTAACTCATCATCGACCAAACCATGTCCAACAAAGTTCTGTTTCTCCTCTCCACTACACCATTCTGCTGAGGTGTACCCGACGCTGAGAGTTGGGAAACGATTCCATATTCTATCATATAGTTCTGGAACTCCGAATCCAAAAACTCTCAACCTCGATCCGATTGAAGTGTTTTAATCCATCCATCTAATGCATTTTCAACTTTAGCCTTGAACCCTCTGAAATTTTCAAAGGATTCAGACTTCCGTTGCATCAAATAAACATACTTATACCGAGAGTAATCATTAGTAAAAGTGATGAAATACTCATAACCTCCCTTAGCTCGCACATTAATCGGACCACAAAGGTTTGAATGCACTAACTCTAGAGACTCTTTGGCTCGATAACCTTTTCCAGTAAAAGGTTTTTTAGTCATCTTGCCTTCTAGGCATGATTCGCACACCGGTAAGGAATTTTCCTCTAACTCGCTTAGAAGTCCATTCTTCACCAACCTCTCAATTCTATTGAGATTGATGTGCCCTAATCGAAGGTGCTAAAGTTGGGTATTTTATTTTGGAGAAACCTTTTTTCGTTTATTTTGATTTACGAAAATTTTAAACATCTTTATGTTATGGAGAGAATTTTTTGCTAACGGCCTTAGCACATACAAATTTTTTTCCAGTTTGTCGAACAAATCTCAACACCATCTTTATGAATAAACACTTTATTCAAATCATAGTGAAGAGTATATTTACATTGTATCAGACACTTTACAGAAATTAAATTTCGGTTTTACTCGGGAATTAAATACACATCGTTCAAAATGAGAAACTTCTTCTATAAAGTCAATTGGAGCCCTTGCACTACCACAACTGAGATGAAGGGCCCGGTGCTCTCCAGCCTCAAGCTGTCGCTAGGATCTAATCCCCCTGTTTTTCCTTGACCTTAGCCTTCTTCTTCTCCTTTATCCAGCGAGGACAGTTCTGCTTCCAGTGCCAATTCTAGTTGCAATGGAAACACTTTCGTTTGTCAAACGGCGTTGGTCGCCTACCCCGTTGGGCAATAGGCTGTGGGTTAGCAGGTGCCTTCCCCTTCCCCTTACCATCCTTCTTCTTCTTCCACTTGGCAGTGTTACAAGTAGAAGGTGCAAACTTAATCCCTGAGGTCGAACCTTTATGGAATTTCTTTGATAATGAAGCAACATTTTCCTCACCAATCTTCTTCTCCTTACAAGTAAGGATTGGAATGTCTGCAACTCGTTGAGGAGAGTTGTAAGGGTATAGTCTACTTTGTTTAGTATAGAATTACTGACAAAGTGCAGGAAGCTATCTGGCAACGAGTGCAGAATTATGCTAACCTGGCTGCCCTGATCGATGTGCGACCCATTCATCTCCGCCACATTGAAGTGGACCATCATGTTTAGAACATGTTCACGCACGGATGTGTCTTCTTCCATTTTGGAGTTGAAGATGTATTTGAGAGCTTCGTGCTTGAGTTGTCTAGATGGTTGTTCGAACATTCCTCACAGGGACTCCATGATCTCACGTGCTAAGACTATAGGCTCATGTTTCTTGGCCAAAACATCGTTAAGACTAGCCAAGATTTAAGCTCGGGCCTTCTCGTTCACCCATATCCATCTTTCATAGGCCTCCCAAACATTTCGAGTGGCGTTCTGAGGTGGAATAGGAGGACACTCCTCTGTAAGGATGAACCTTAAATCATCGATGATTAAAATAGTAGTGATTGTATATTTCCAACTAGCGTAGTTCTCGCCAGTCAATTTATCGGTGCTTAATAGAGCTAATGTGGCCGTAGCCATTTCTACGTTGCTGAAAAATGAACAAACTTAATGAGTCTGTAATACCGCTTTTAACACCAATTTTAGTTTTAGCAAAATAGTTTCCATGTACCCTAAGTGAAAAGACATCTATTTCACAATGATGCCTCAGCGAGGCAGGACAAAAATCACCGGTAGGGGTGTCAGATGCCCTTTCACTGGGATGGAACATTCTCAACCATTAGGCAGAAACAACTCTTGTAATTGACACTAACAGTCACCATTTTTCAGTCCAAAACTATTAACCTTTAACAATTCTGCATAAGTGTTACCCCTCATTTTCGGCCCTAGAGTCCCGCCCTAATGTGCCAACCGTAGGAAGAAAGCAGCTTAGGACAAGAGACTAAAGTGACCTTATCCTATATAGGAGATCAGATAAAGAGTCGTACAAAAATGCCATCCTATAGGGGGACACTCCCAGGGTGCTTTGAGGCGATGCACAGAAATGCTATCCAACCTAATGAGAGAGACCGTGGGATATGTTATCACATGTCTCGCTCCAATTTACTATGAACATTCTCTCCATTCATCTAGGTATTGACCTACCCAAACACCATCCTTTAGGGGGACACTCCCAGGGTGCCACGAGCCGAGGATAGATCTCACGGTGTGAGTATAAAGGGAGAAACGTGAAGAGGTTTAAATGAAGTATCATATACCCCAAGTACCTCCCACTGAATGTTCTACCTAAAAGTTCATTAACTTAGACCATTCGACTACTGATTTTATCTAAGTTAGTTTAATTTGCTCAAAAACAACTCTTGTCTTTGAAATTAAACAAGTTAAAGTCAAGTCCCATTAAACTCTTTAACAGACTATCCCCAAATTTGCATGCATGCATCAAATCTATCTAATTCTCCTTTCCAGGTAGGTTCCCAGGTAGAGGTGTTCCGTTTCCATCAGCTTAAGTACCCCAGCCTAGACAGAATCCGCCAAGGTGCCTTATAGATAGATTTGGTACACATTTAATCGTTTATTAGTCAATTTAATCCTATTAAACCGATTAAAAGATTAAACCTTAGGTTGCTAATCTTATTAGAACTGTGATTTTAGGTCTATCTCCACCAAGTTTTAAAACTCTTTTAAAACCATGATTCAAGCCTAAGTTTGCATGCATGTCTTTCTTATTGATTTTAGTTCTAATTTCCCTTATAACTCTTATAAAAGAAACAACCAAAACCCATTCACATTTCTATGCACAACTAGATATTTATAACTCTTATATATTTAACCTATGTGTCATGCTTTATGCAATGTCCATTCATTACTATATATAACTCTTATATACTTGGTAATGAACTAAGCATACATGCTTCTATATACCCTTATACTATAACACTTATAATATAAAGATGATGCATGTCTATGCTTAATGCATGTATAAATATAACTCTTATATTATATGATGCATGAGCATGCTCTTGAAGTAATTTAAATCATGCAAACTACTACATCATAACATTTACAATATAAAGATGATGCATGACCAATGCATAACCTAAGGTGGGATTTCAACTATATGGCATACAATATGACATATAATAAAACATACATCTCATGTACATTCTCCAAAATTAGTGGACCAAAATGATTAGCCTAAAAAACTAGAAATTAAATTCTATCTATTACATAAATCCATCGAGCAAACCAATTCACAAGCGAACCGAGTCTTGAACCGCTCGGGCGAAGTCTTCCTTGATCGTTTGGTAAAATGGGCGAGTAACCACGATAACTTAGCTACGATCAAGTACCATTTACAATATGATGAAACATGAGGCTACTCGATCATTTAGCGTACTAATTTAAAACAGCGCAAGTCTAAACGATCGTATAGACAAATACGTTGCTATGAAACACGATTGTCTAGACGGTCATAGAACAAGCGCTAAGTAACTTTTACTACATGATGGTGTAGTAGTGACTAAACGATGAAGCTTGCTGAGCTAAACGATAGTTTAGTGCACGCGCGTCTACCTTGCTGCCGAGTATCCCATACTCAATGATCACTTACCCCATCGTTTAAACGATCTGACCAACGCTTGGTCTTCTTCTTTCTCGAAGTAATACGCAACTTCTTGCCTTGAAGCGTCATCACGAGCGACTCACACTAACTCAAACACTTTAAATTACAGACTCGATAGCAAGTTAATATGCCCAAAAAAATAGGGGCCCTTACAATTAACTTTCAAATGTAAAAGAATTCAAGAACTAGAGGCAACCATCCCAGAAACGCCATTAAACAACATCTACAAACATATTTAACACTTAAACAGAATGTAGATATGCTTACACCCACCAATAATGTATATGCTATTCTATACAACAATGGATTTGGAATATTAGAACCTAGCTCTGATACCAATTAAAGGAACACTTATCAAAGAGAACCTATGAGCGGAAGCAAGATCGTCTCAAATTCATTATGACATAATTACAAGCATTCACAAACATACAAACTAGTTATGCATTTTATAACAAATTATGGCATGCTTTCATAAACAAATGCAATAGGAACGGGAGACTTACCTTTGAAGAACTCTTCTTTCACAGGTCTCGCACTCTCGTGAAGAATTTGGACAACAACAACTCGTTCTCATCTGGATCGTCTACCCAATCGTTTGGTCACGAACAAACTTCTCCACGAACAATTTTCTCCACGAACAAGCAACCTTTTGGATACCACCACTCAGTGACCTTGGTATTCTTGGAGTGAGAATCTAGGAGGTGTGGGATCTGTTGGATTTGGTGGAGGGAAGGAGGAAACAACATCGAACTCAACGACCAAGCAAGTGGGAGAGGGATACTGTCTATCGTATAGACTGTGGTGTTTGATCATTTAATAAAGGTACACGATCATTTAGTAAAACAGGGTTGATCATTTACACGATCATTTAAAGAAACTCGCTAGCCACGCGATCGTTTAGTAAAATTCTACACGATCGTTTAGATAATGGTGTGTGTACATGATCATTTAGACAAACACTTAAAGCTGTCGTGTAGTCTCTCATGAGCTAAACGATTGACAGTGTACTCAAATGAAGCGATTCAACGATTCTCTTCCAAAATGAAAACATTTTTCATTTTATCCTTCAGTTATGAAAACTGAATACAACCTCTCATTTTCATGCACGGTTATAGGAGAAACCACCCACAATTATCTCATAATTGTTTTAATTATAAATAAATATAATAACTAACTTATCATAATATATTTATAACCTATAGTTTTAATATCACATCATAAGTAACATTTAAACCATAGTCATTTTCTTCTTTACTTGATATAAATCACATTTACATCATTTTCCTCCAATTAATGTATCTCATACATCATGTCAACTATATCATATATAATTGAACGAGTTTAGTCATACCATGTATAATCAAACTCCCTTTTGTCAATTTAAACACTTCAAACTGACCCAAACACTGATTCTTAACTTGAAGCCATTGAGCTACCAAGGGGTTTTTATGGACCAGTAGCTCGAAGCTCCAAAGGTACGTGAATAACTGATTAAACTCTTTAGTCACGAGATCTACCATCCATTAACTGTTGGGCACTCTACTAAAGATCGACAGTTGCACTCTTCTCACTACAGATATATTTCTGTGTCCATCGAATATAATTAGTCAACAATATGATAACCCTTCATAGATGCTCGTAAGTAAAGTTGGGAAAATTTACCATTTTGCCCCTGTAGTTACATCTAACTCCTTATGTACCACTGATTCTTCTAATGAACAATACATTATAGTCCCACTATGAGTGGACACCTCTCGGGCCTTGAGAAGGTGTGTGGCGCTACATTGATCAAGTTCCAGAATTAGCCCTTAAGGGAGCAATCTATCTACTTACCCCTGTTTCGAGGAAGGAATGAACTCCATCTTGTATAGCTGTGTTCCCAGCTCCCCAATCAGACGAATCCCCAAAGTGGTAGGTTTGAGTCAGCGATTTGGCCACTCGCACCCATGCAAATCAAAGGACCGCCCTCAAAGGCAGGAGTTCCCAACTCACTCAGGATTAAGGTCATGTTTCCTATGGTCATCCTAGTGAAGTGAAGTCTCTATCATGAATGGCGTTATATAACGAGACTAAACACTTCGTGGTCCGGTCTTATACAAACTCCTTTGTATAGGACATCCCCACTCACATGTCTCCACATGAATGATTAGAATTAGACCATCTGTAGCACGCCACAACACTTGTAACTATCTACAAAGCAGACTGCATCCGTAGTGTCAACAGGATAAGGTTTCCCTCCTATATCCATATACTACGGACCATTTTGGTTATCACTTAAGGCATGATCCATTTATATGTCTCCACATACATGCTTAAGTTACAACGACAACCAGGGATCTTAGTTTATTGGTTTGTGGTAAAGCAATTAAAACATCTCATGTTTCATAGACAATAGTGAAGAAAATATCTCATATTATTACATCATAAGCGTTTGTTCAATACATATGTTACAAACTACACGATCCAACGAGAGTTTAGGGCATCAACCCCAATAAAAAGGTCCCTTATAAATACGGTTGTTACATATTTATTCTTTTATTAGTCAATTTAATCCAATTAAACCGAATTAAAAGATTAAACTTAGGTTTATAATCTTATTAGAAACGTGATCTTAGGTATATCTCAATCAAATTTTAAAACTCTTTTAAAACATGATTAAAGCCTAAGTTGTGCATGGAACTCTTTATTATTGATTTTAATTCTAATTTCATTAATTATAACTCTTATAACAAATGAAACAATTAAAACCATCCCACGTTGCTAGCTAGACATTCGCAAGTTATTTATAACTTTTATAAATAAACCTAAGTGTCATGCTTCATGCAATGTTCATTCATTACTAATATATAACTCTTATATAACTAGCAATGAACTAAGCATATATTCCATGCTAACATACAACCTTATATTATAATATTTATAATATAAATGATGCTTGGATATGCTTTGATGCATGCATATATTATAACTCTTATATTATATGATGCATGAACATGCTTTATGTAATTTAATCATGCATACTAATATATTATAACATTTATAATATAAAGATGATGCATGGAAAAATGCATAACCTATGATGGATTGTAAAACTATATGACATACATCATGGCATATAAGATAAACATACATCACATGCACATTTAATAAAAGTTGATGGACTAGGATAGTTTATCTAAAAACCGAAAAAGAAATGCTAAATTATTACAAAAGCTTGAGTCAACCTGTTCGAACAGGTGAACCGATGAACCGCCCGCCTTGAAGCCTTGACACATGATCATGTAGCAAATCCTCTGATCGTTGAGCAACGAGCGTTGAGTATAAATGATCGTGTAGCAATGATTGCGTGGTTTAGGACTATGCGATGAGCATGAAAGTCCACATGATCTTGCAACATGCTTCGGGTAACGCATGCCATGCAATCGTGTAGCTAACGACTATGCGATGAGTATGATAGTCTACACGATTGAGTAGCAAGCGTCGAGTATCGTATACCATACGATCGTGTAGCTACTGACTATGCGATGAGCATGATAGCTTACACGATCGTTTAGCACACATGTTTTGCGTCAGGGTATTAAATATTGCATGATCGTTTACCCTCGAGCGTCTAAGCGATCATGCAGCCAACGCAACCCGATCGAGTAAACACTTTGCACAATCGCATAGAATTAGCTATGTGATTGTTTAGAAAATGCTACACGATCTAGTAGAACAGTTCTACACGAACGCATAGCCAAATCTAAACGATCGTCTAGCTTGAGCCAGATGATGCGACCACCATTTTGTCTTCTCCATCGAAGTGATCTGCAACTCTTGCATCTGAAGCTTCTTTACGAATGACTAAAAAACTCTAAATGAATACATATTCGATTGCAAGTTTTTATGCCCAAAAACGCAGAGGCCCTTACAATTAACTTTTGTAAAAGTAAAACGAAAGCATTAAATAAAGACAACTATCCTGAAGCATCATCAATAACATCCACAAACATTTAACAGTTAAACACATTGCAGAACTTAAAATCCACCAAATTGTAAATAAAATTCAATACAACAAATGGAATTTGGAAATCAGAACAAAACCTGGCCTTGATACCAATTGCAGAAATTCTATTTACAGAGAACCTTTGAGCAAAAGCGGATCGTCCCAATTCCATTGTGATTGAACGCATACATTTACAGTCATACAAAACAGATTATGCATAAAAAACTAAATTACAGCATGCTTCTAAATTAAAAACAAAGTTTAGAGATTATATCTTTGAAGAACTGTTCTTCAAGATAATCCCTCGAACGAACTCGTTCACGAACGCGTCGAACACTCCTCGAACAAGCAGCAAGCAAAAACTTGATCCTCGAACAACCGGGACACTACCACTTAGTTACCTTGGTATTCTGGGTGTGAGAATCCAGGAGTGGTGGGCTTTGGCTAATCTTGGATAGAGGGAAAGTTTGGTGTGGAGGAGGAAGACGATCGTGTAGTGAACAACACTATCGTGTAGACGAACTATCTATCGCATGGACAAGTTTACTCGATCATGTAGTCTCTCAAAGGAATCAATCGTGTAGTAACTCTTTTTACACTCGATCGTATATCTGATGTCTCGTGTGTGGAATAATAAAACCAGTTTTTATTTATTCTACTTTTTCCATAAAACCAAATAACTACCCACTAAGGGTGGTTATGGAGAAAAAGATTTACTTGTCAAATAATTAATAATTATAAATAAATATGATAATTAACTTATCATATTATATTTATAACCTATAGTTTTAATATTGCATCATATACAATATATAAACCATAGTTCTTTTCTCTATTTTATGGTAGCTAATATAAATCAAATTTAATAATTATGAATCTTATTCATAGAAAATATATTTGGATCATATTCAAATATTACTTTCTCCAATCAAACTATAATGTATCATATACATTATGTAAATTATATCATATATAATTGAATTAATTTAATTTATATCATATATAATCAAATTCCCTCTTATTAATTTGAACATTTCAAATTAACCCAAAAACTGATTCTTAACTTAAATCTATTAAGCTACTAAGGGGACCTTATGAATTTGTAACTTGAAGCTCCAACGGTACGTGAATAACTGATTAAACTCTTTAATCACATTATCCACCATCCGTTAACTGTCGGGTACTCTATAAAGACCGACAGCTGCACTCTTCGCACTAAGATATATTTCTGTGTCCATTGGATATAATCAATCAACAGTATGATGACCCTTCACAAATCGCTCATAAGTACAGTTAGTCCAATTTACCGTTTTGCCCCTGTAGTTACATCTAACTTCTTAAGTACCATTGATCCCTCTAATGAACAATAGATCATAGTCCCACTATGACTAAACCTCTCTCGGGTCAAGAGAGGGTGTGGTGCTACATTGTTCAAGATCTGGAATCAGCCTTTATGAGAGCAATTTATCTACTTACCTTTGCTTTGGGGAAGAAGTGAATTTCATCTTGTGGAGTTGAGTTCCCAGCTCCTCAATCAGACAAATCCCCAAAATGGTAGGTTTGTTGAGTCGACGATTTGGCCACTCTCACCCATGCAAATCAAAGGACCGCCTTCATAGGTAGGAGTTCACAACTCACTCAGATTAAGGTCATGTTACATACGGTCATCCTAGTAAAATGAAAGTCTCTACTATGAACGACGTTATATAACGAGACTAAACATTTCGTAGTCCAGTCTTATATAAACTCCTTTGTATAGAATATCTCTGCTCGCATGTCTAATACATGAATGATCAGGATCAGATCATTTGTAGCACTTTACAACATTTATAGCACCTACAAAGCGGACCTTACTCGTAGTGTCACCAGGATAAGGTATCCAACCTTATCCATATACTATAGACCATTTAGGTTATCACTTAAACACGATCCACTTGTATGTCTCCACATATATGTTTAAGTTACAACGATAACCATGGATCTTAGTTTATTGGTTTGTGGTTAATGCAACTAAAATATCATATATTTCATAGACAGAAGTGAATAAAATATCATATATTATTAATCACTTAAATGTTTGTTCATACAAGTATTTACAAACTACAAGATCCTATGAGATTTAGGGCTTCAACCCCAACAAAAATAAATCCCTGATGAAATAAATGTTCAAAAGTATGTCTAGATGTAGGCAGTTCTTGAGGAATCAATAAATAGCCTTTTGGATAGTCCAAAGTAAAATGATATATTTTGTGTGACAAATACTGATTTATTTAGAAAGTAAATGGTTGTAGACCTGTAAAAAGGTCAAGTTGTGTTGATGGATTAGTTTTAAGTAAAACCACGTAATAGTTAACTAGTGATGTTTACCGTCATTTAAACGTCAATTTCTAATTTTCAAACAGATAAGTCTTCATTGTAGTAGGATAGTTATGAGATAACTCAACCTTTTCAAAGGCTTACTTGAAGTTTTTGTTGTCATATAAGATGACAAAATGAAAACTTATAAACCTTACAGTAGTGGAAGAGTTATGCGATGACTCAACCTTCGCTGTGACTTATTGGAAGTCAAAGCTGTCATACTGGACTACAAGAATTGAAGAAATTTGACAAAGAGAAATTTTGTTAAAATCATAAATTATGAGATAAAGTAATGTACTTAATCTCAGTTTTTTTTTTTTTTTTTTTTTTTTTTTTTTTTTTTTGTAGATTTTCGTTGATGGGGGCAACCTCAAAGGATATGAATAGATTTACAAAAGAAGACTTGAAAGTTTAGTACTTGGAGATAGAGATCTTCAAAATAAGACTCTTGGTGTCAGGTGAAAATCAGCGCTAAAACTATTGGGTGAAAATGGACTATGAGTCAATTTTCTAACTAGTTTCTATAATAGAGATTTTATGCATTATTTGATTCGTTGTTGCATATGTGATAAGAAAAATGAATAGAAGTTCAATGCATCTGTATAATTTTCAAGAAAATTTTCAAAGATTGAATTGCAAAAGGTTTGCAAAATTGTGAGACACATTTGAGAAATAAACTTTACAATTGGGATCTTCGAGAATAAGCTTTTGATATAGTATCATAACCAATGACTTTGAACGATGACGATGTTCTTGTATAGATAAGAAAATGAAATGTGGGTTTTTATTTGTTTTATATTGGTATTTGCTCATTTATGAATGAAGTGGAAATCAATATGAAAGTTTGACTCTTTAACCAATTTTCAAATAGTTGATTTAAAGATTTTTGTATATTACAAGTCCACATACAGATCTTTAGGACATGATATTAAATTTGTCTCATGCATCTTACGTTTACAAAGTAGTTGTTTAATGTTCGATGCAATTACTTTAGATGGAATGGTAACATACCATTCTACAATGAAGTTGATATGTCAAGGGAAAATTTTCCTAAGACACCTCAAATGTTGAGGTAATGTAAATCTACATGAGACTTAATTAACATTTAATATACAATTGGTTAGTTAAATCAGTAAAGTTGATGGTATGACCATTGGGTTTTTAAAATTAAAACTTACGAATAGTGAGATGTGGGTGCATATAGTTTAAGATTTGATCTTTTACGGGTTACACTACTTCAGATTGGATTTAGAGAAATACATGTTTTATCCTAGTTGGTGTATATTGGACGATAAGGCAATCTTTTGCTTGTGAAGCAATAATTTGCATAAGTCAGGTATGTCCTAAGATATTTGAAAGTTGCTTCAAATATAACTTAATCTGTCCACTTTATGAGATAATGTGGTGTGAGAATTGAGTTTGAGGACATATGTAACCATCAAGTTGTAGGAATAAAACAGAATAAGAGAAACATCTTGTTGATGAACTGGTGGTTTTTGTTGACATAATAGTTTGAATTATATAAGAGGATTTCTCTAGGCTAAAGTGTGAGAGGATCTCCTAGATTGTCTGGGACTATGAGACACGTCTCTATTGTGCTAGGGCAAATGAGAGAGCATGTATGGCGTAGAGTATGTCATAGGATATATGTCTCACCGGTTTACATTTTCTTGACTTTAGTGCAAGTGGGAGATTGTTAATATATATGCCCTAAAGCCTCATAGTTTTATGTTATTAGAATCATTAGTTGATTAGTTTTATATGCAACAATCTATTATATAAATATCAAGATTATCTGATGTGACTTAAATGTGTATGTAGAGACATACATGTGGATCATCTTTAAGTGATAATCTAAATGGTATGTAGTATATAGATAAGGTTGGGTGCATTATCCTTGTATACTACTGATACAACTCGCTTTGTAGTTGTCACAATTGTTGTAAAGTGTTTCAAATGATCTGATCTTGATCATTCATGTGGAGACATGTGAGTGAAGGTATTTTATACGAAGAGTTTTTATAAGACCAGACCACAAAATGCATAGTCTCTCTTTATAACACCGATGCTACACCAAGATGACCGTAAGTGACTTAACCTTAGTCTTGAGTGAGTTGTGAACTCTTGCTTATGAGGGTGGTTCTTTAATTTGTATGAATGAGAGTGGCCAGATTCGCTGAATCAATAAGCCTACCATTTTGGGGATTCGTCTGATTGGGGGTTTGGGAACATAGCTATATAAGAAGGAAATCACTTCTTCCCTATTGTTAGGGTAAGTAGATAAATTACTCCTTTAAGGGTTGATTCCGGGGCTTGAACAATGAGGCGCCTCATCCTCTCTTGGCCTGAGAGGGGTTCAGTTATAGTTGAAATATGACTAATTGTTCATTAGAGGTTATATCCAATAGACACAAAAATATATCTATAGTGTGAAGAGTGCAACTATCGGTCTTTAGTGGAGTGACCAATGGTTAGTGAAGGTTGATTAATTTAATTAAAAACTTTAATTAATTAATCAAGTATCAATTAAGTTTCAATCTATAGGTCCATAAGGTCTCATTGTTAGCCCGATAAGGACTAATGAGAATCAAATTAATTTTGGTTTAATTTGAATTGTTCAAATTAATTAAAGGGAATTAATTGTATAAGATACAATTACATAAAGCATAATGTATGTTAATACATTATATTAGTTTTATGAGAGAAATAAATATTTGAATATGATTCAAATATTAATTATATGAATATGATTCATATAGAAACTATATGCTAAAATTAATGTGAATGTGATTCATATTAAATTTATATAGTTTTATGAGAGAGAGAATTATTTGAATGTGATTCATAGAAATACCATAGGTTAAAATTAATATGAATATGATTCATATTAATACCATAGGTTATTTAAGAGAATAACAAAATATAGGTTATACTATATGTGATACAGTATAAATTATAGGTTATATGTTATATGTGATATAACATATAGTTTATGTATATATTAAAAGGGTTAATATATATTTTTCAAGTTTTGAATTTGAATTTAATTTAACAACTCCCTTTCGGAGTTATTCTCTCAAAATTTTGGTTAAAAATAAGGGGAAGTGGTTTCCGTTATTCTCTTATTCACTTACATGAAAAATAGGATAGAGATGATGATCATCTTTTTCATCCCCCTGAATCTCTCTTTGTCTATTTCTTCCTCTTTTAGAGAACTCTCGCAAAATAAAGATCTCCTTTCACCAAAATTATTCCAAGTGAACCTACGAAACTCCACTGTGATTCTCACCTTGAGAATAATGAGGAAGATCTCGTGGTGGTGTTTTCTTCCTTGTTGTTGTCACTGTCGCTGTGTTCGTGGTGCCGGGTTTAGGAGATCTATTTCTTCCTCTTTTAGAGAACTCTCGCAAAATAAAGATCTCCCTTCACCAAAATTATTCCAAGTGAGCCTACGAAACTCCACTGTGATTCTCACCTTGAGAATAATGAGGAAGATCTCGTGGTGGTGTCCTCTTCCTTGTTGTTGTCACTATCACCGTGTTCGTGGTGCCGGGTTTAGGAGATCTAGAGAAGCAATTCATGTCCGCGCTTCTGAGAGGAAGGAGAATATGGTATTCTTCAAGGGTATGTGATATCCCTTCTCTCTTTTCTACTTTCATCACAGTACAAGCATGCTTAGAATTAATTATGTTTATCCTTTAGTTTCTGTCACTTTGAATTACTCTGTATATTCTGTAAAAAGAAATACTCTTTATATTCTGTAAAACGAAATTTAGAGACAACTGAGTAATTTCAATCCTTTCACATATATATGTGAAGTCATATGTATGTGTTTGAAGTGTATAGTTGAGTTCATATGTCTGGGGTATCTGGTGTAGTCTTTAAACTCTAAATAATCTGCTTTTATGATTACTATTTTTGTTTTGAAAGTTTTTTATTCAATAATTCAACCCATCTTTGTGTTGAATAAAATATGGATTGCGATTTTTTTCTTTTAATTTTTAAAGCATTTCTCTCTTTCTTTCTTTTTTTTTTAGAGTTGGTTGTCGAAAATGGTATTGGAGTTGGTTGTCGGAGTTTGTCGTCAAAGGTGGTTTTCGAAGTCCGAAGTTGGTGGCGCGAAGGTGGTTGTCGAAGTTGATCATCAAAGATCAGTTTCGCCGAAGTTTGTAGTCGGAAGTAGTTGTTAGAGCTCCCAAGTTGGTCGTATGAAGGTGAAATTGGAGTTGGTTACCAGAGTTTTGTTGGATTAAGGAAGTAAGCAACGGAAGCAAAACATGATCATTAAGCATTCTAATTCATTAATTTTGGCTTCAAAATAGGATGTTCATGAACTAAAAACAGAGTTTCAACACTAACCTTTGAAGTACCTTTGATTCACAAAAACTAGCTGCAATCTCCTTCTCCTTTGGTTGTGAACCATCACAAGGTCTTCCTTACTATTCTCTTGGAGCCTTAGATTGAGTTGTGGGACTCAAAACAAGCTTGAATAAGGGAAATGGGAGGTGAAAAACTGATTTTTCAGTAGTGTGAAGAACACTTCTTCAACCACTTTCTTTCAACAAAATGCAATCGATTTCTCTCCCATTTCTACTCAGATCTCGTTGTTATATTGCATGACTTTCATGCAAATCAACATCCTGCATGAACTCCAGCTCATGCCTGAGAATTTGAGTTGTAACAATGGTGGTACCATGAATGAGTTGCTAGGAGGAAGTGGGAAATTCCCACTTTTCCAATTTTTCTCATTTTCTCATTTTTTGTTTTTCAATTTTGAAACTTTTCCAATATTAAAAATTAAAAAAAATAACTTTTCAATTTTAATTCTTTAATTAAAATCGAGTTTTTATTAATTTTACAAAAATTAATTCAATAATTAATTAAACGATTTAATTAATTTCAATTAATTTAATATCAAATATTAATTTAATTAATCATCAATTCCACTATCATGAATCCCTATTCATGAATATTTAAATCATATTTAAATATTAACCAATTCTTCAATTTCGTTTAATTCCAAAATTAAACGTGTAATTATATCAAATATAATTACTAATTCCCTTATCTAATTTTAATGTTTCAAATCAATTTATCACGCTACTCCAAGGCTAATCCGTTTGTGAGCTAGTAGGGGACCTAGTGGACCTACAGATCATGGGCTTCCAATAATCCAACATTAATTGGCTAAACTCTTTACACCGAATTAACCCTCATTCGTTAGCTATTGGGTCACTCCACTAGTTCCACAGATTGTTCCACTCCCCTCACTGTAGATATATTGTGTCCACTCGATATAACCATGATTAGTAAGTTAACCTTTCACAGATTGTTCGTAATAACGGCTGGGTCAAAAGGCTATTTTACTCTCAAGATTACCTCTTGTTCTTTAAATCCCACCGATCCTCTAATGAACAATTGGTTTGTGATCCGATCATCAAACCGAGTTTCTTTCCGGCCAATGAGAGGGTGGGACCCCTTGTTCAAGACCTAGAGTCCGCTTAAGGGAACAACCTCTCTACTATTTCTGAAAGCAGATAGGAATGGATTCTATCTTGCACTCTATGTCCCCAGCTATCTACCCAATCTTACCCCTGAAATTGGAAGCTTATTGAGCCGGTGCTATTGAGCCAATCCTCACTTATGCAAATCTAAGGATAATCTCGAATAAGCAGGAATTCATAGTTAGCTCAGAATTAAGGTCAAGTTACCTAGGTCATCGTTGTAAAATAGTTAGTCTTAAACAGTAAACAACATTATAAAGTAAGAGTGACTTATTCGTGGTCCGATTTTGTGCAAACTCATTGCATAGGACAATCCCACTCCTCATGTCATCACATGTACGAATTAGGGTCAGTAGCACTTTACAACTCCTTGTAACAACTACAGAGTGGGCCGCATCCGATAATGTTACCAGAATAAGGCACCCAACCTTATTCATATAATATAGACTATTTTGACTATTTACTTGAACCTGATTCACTTTTATGTCTCCCCATAAAGTTCAAGTACTCATATAATAGTCATGGATCTTTAACAACTTTATTGAATTTTCAGAATAAGTTTTATTGTTTACAATTTCGAGTTTTAGGACATAAAAACCCAACAAGTTTATCGTCAGAGGTGGATGTCGAAGCCCGGAGTTGGTCGTCGGAGTTGGTCGCTCGAATGGTCATCAAAGTTGATTTTCATCAGAGTTTGCACTCGAAAGTGGTTGTCGGAGCCTGAATTGGTCGTCGGAGTTGGTTGCGCGAAGGTGGTCGTCGAAGTTGGTCATCAGAGTTATCATCGGAGGTGGTTATCGGAGCTCGGAGTCGATTTTTGGAGTGTGGCAGCGATAGCTGCCGACAGTGATTGATGGGTGGAGCCATTGAAATCATTAGAATGGAGGATGGGTGAGTTGGTAAAATATACCAATTCAACCTCACCAAAATTTAAAGTTGGTGGACCAAATATTGAGTTGGTGTATTTTAGCAACTCAACTCAACTTATGTTGGTGAGCCAAACACCGTATAAGTTTAATTTTACAATGCCGCACAAAGCTTCAATATTTAGCCTTCTTTTCCTCCTTCGCGTGAAGACAATCAGCAACACTTTGTGCTGAGACTACCGCTGTCAACCGCCTCATGCCGTCGTTCATGTCGAGACTGCCGTCATCACAAAGGGTAGCATCGGAAGTCTCATTTACTCTCTTCTCCTCGTTTTCTTTTTCTTCTTAAATCTCTTTTTTTGCCATTATCTACAAGTCATCATCGCTATTGTTGCCATGTGGTCAGGTGAGTATTAGGCTGTTTTATGGGATTTTTGGTAAAATTTTTCTGTGGAAGTTTGGCAAGGTTAAAGGTGTTCGACAAGGTATGATTCATTTAATAGTAACATCTAAAATACAGTGTATTTGAATGTGTTAACTCTTTTTCATTTGTTTTAGTTTGTGCTGTTGGTTTTTATAATTTTAGTTATAGGGGTACTTTGGGTATTTTCTAATTAATATTTTTTATTTAAAAAATTATTTTTCTATTTTTACGGTTTTGAAAACTTTTTTGGTATTTTTACAAATAAAACTTTAAAATTTGCTATTTATCGTGTCAACCCTTGTTAAAATGATACAATTAATAGTTGAGGTTTGAAGTGATATTTTGTGAAAGTTTAGGAATATAAATGGATTCTTTTCCAAAAGAAAAGAAAAAAGAAAAGATAATTGTTTTAAATGGTAAAACTGCTAAAAATATTTTTAAGTATAGCAAAATGTCACTGCTATCAGTGATAGATCGCGATGCATTTTTTATCACTGACACTAATAGATGTCTATCACGGTCTATCACTGATAAATAACAATATTTTATTATATTTATAAATAAGTTGGCACATTTTTTTTTATTTAAAAATAACTAAAAAAATCAATTGAAGGCATCAAGTAAAAGGATAACAAACAAATCTAGTTTTTATCATATGCAAAATAAGACTGAATCTATTTTATTAGATTAATTTTGCCAAAAAAACTTAAGTTTTGTTCAATAACTATTTGTTTTCCATTTTCTATGTTTTTTTTTATTACTCATGAGTTTATCCTTTTATGTTTTTTTAAAAAATCAAGTTAGGTTTTGAAAAGTGAAAAAAAAAAAAGAAGTAAATCCTATTTAATAATGGTTTCATTTTTAATCTTCTCTTTTTTTAAATTTATGTTTGCTTCTTTCTAATTTTTCTAGTATGATTTTCACATATTTTATGAAAATACTTAAATTGTTAATCAAATTTTAAAAGCAAAATGTACTTTTTGAAAACTAGTTTTAGCCTTCAAAACTTAACTTTACTTTTTGAGAACACAATCAAATTGGATAACAAAACATAAAAACTTAGGAGAGAAAATAGTGATTTTAAGTTTAATCTTAAAAAAAAAAAGAGTAAAATGACTATTAAATAGACTCGTAAACTTATTTTTATGTTTACAATTTCAAAAGAATGAAAATATACTGGGTGATGAAAATATAACAAGTAATTCATCTCGATATAAAGAAAGAAATTGTAAGTAAAAAAGTCTTAAGAAATATTTGGTTTAACTTTTCAAGTATTTAATCTTAAACTAAGTCGTTTTGAAAAGAAAAAAATTGACGTGTTTGATAACTGCTCAAAATAGAAACATTTTCAAAGCTTATTTTGAACAAACCATATCAAAAGAGCTTAAATAAAAATAACTTCGGTTTAAAAACACTTTTTTCCTTAGGTAATAAAAAAAGATCCTAAAGACAAAGCATTTATGACACATTTGGTTTATGGAAAAAAGAGGTGGGAATGAGAAATGATATTTTATCACCATATTTGGTACAAGTTTTCAATCTTAGGAATGAGAATATCTTATTCTAAAGCATTTTATATTTTCATCCATGGAGGTTTTTCATAATCACCCAAATAAATGAGTTTTCTCCATTTCCAATGATTTTTCTTCCTCTCTTACTTTTTATTTTTGTTGATACTGGTTAATTTATTTAATTTTTATAAATATGTACAAATTAAATTTATAATTGATATATATAATTAACTTTATTGATAATAATGCTAATATAATAATTTATTCTATTATTATGAATTAATATGAAAAATCATAATTTTTTTTAAAAAAATATGAATAACCATAATTATATTTGCTTAAATCTCTTTTTATTGGTAATATATATTAACATCATAAATTATTTAATAAATTTATGAATTAATCTTTAAAAAATATTTATTAATTAATTAATAATAAAATAAGTTAATTATTTTTAATTGTACACTTGTACTTCTAGTTCTAATCTATAATTATAGTTATTTTTTAAAAATTAAAAACATTGTTTGATGATTTAAAATCAATAAATTTATATCAACTTCTTTTATAATATAAGACTTATAATTGACATTAAATAATTAGCTACCTGAAAAAAAAAAAAGATATTTAAATTAATTATCAGTAATTTCCATAAAAATTGATAATATAAATGTGTAATATAAAAAATTTAATTAATTATAAATATATTAAATTAGAGGGTGAATACGTAAATTTAATTAAATTTTAATGATTTAAAATTGATTTAATAACTTAATGTAATAAAGATAAATTAACAAACAAAAGTTAATTATTGAAATTAATTTTATTAATTTATATAAAAATGTATAATACATTTTCAGAAACCCTAAACTGAACAATCCCTTGAACAATGCGATTAACGGACCTCCCAAGAGAGGGTTCTATGGTGTAGTGGTTAGCACTCTGGACTTTGAATCCAGCGACCTGGGTTCGACTCCCGGTAGGACCTCTTTTTTTTTTTTTCATATTTATCCTACTAGATTTGTTTAGCTAAAACAGATCTCTTAATTCTCATTAAGAGTTAGGAAAATTTAATGGACTTGATAGAGGACAGAATAGACCAAAAGCTAAGAAAATTAGTTATTAAATTTTTCATAAATTAAATAAAAAGGTAAAAATTACAACACTTGCAAATTCCTAGAATAAAAAAAATAGATTCATTCTATAGCCTTAAAAATATTAAAAGCCTAAGGAACTAGATTAACATCAATATTAATAGTACTAAATTTCTTTAACTAAATATTAAACTGATATTACACCAATTTTTCTTCCGTGTTACATAAGTTTCTCCTCTTTTATCATTCTTTTTCGGTTAAAAATCACTTTTAATCCTTAAATTTTTGTAAAATTTTTTAGTCCCTGAACTTTAATTTGTAACGATATAGTACCTAAACTTTCAATTTTATAACAATTTAGTCCCTAAATTTTACTATATAACAATTTAATTTTTCAACTTTAAAATGTGTAACAATAAATTAATCAGACTCAATATTTTTATAAAATACAAAGTATACATCATGAAATAATAAAATTGACGTCAAATTTTGATATTTTTTTTTGCATTAGGGACTAAATTGTTATAAAATTGAAAGTTGGACTAGATCATTACAAACTAAAGTTTAGAGACTAAATTATTACTTTCATGAAAGTTTAGGGACAAAAAATGGTTTTTTAAGCTCTTTTTCCATAATATAATAAAAAGAACAAATACAATAATTTCCACCAAAGTTGGTCCTCGTTCATTCATGATGAGAGTGATCAGTTTTCTGGTAATAACTTTCTTTCCTTACAGCGCTTAAGAGATCCATTCCGAGCAAAGCATTCAGCAGGTTCATGCCGGCCATCCCAGACAGTGCAAGCGGCAGCTCGATGCCTTTATCGAACTTGGAAGCATCCATGATGAGCTTGGCAGTAATGAGAATGTGTGGAACAAACCTTGCGAAAACGAACGTTAGCCAGTTGAGAATCCATTCAACTTTCACGATAACGCTCTTGGCGTCACGAACACCAGCCATCCTTCGCAATCGCCTTACGTGGAGAAAGATAGAATGCATCTGGAACATCAGAACGATTCTTGTTTCAGTTTTGGATATTAAAAGCTGGTAGTAAAAAATGACATGAAAACTTGGTTTGATTCTAATAGAGTATGGTTATTCTAAGAATAGATCTGATGTTTTGGCCTCCAGAGTCCTTCCAAACGGGCAAAGAAAGTACGAGTTCGATCTCTTTCATTTGCTAACTAAGATGACTATTTTCCCCCTCAAAGGCATGTTCTTTGATTGAGCATTATATATGGGTATATGTGTGTGCATCGCCAGATCAATAAATCAATCAAGAAAACAAGTGAGAGGTGATGTGTGTGGGGAGACATATTAAGAGAGATTGTGTAGAATTAACCCATATAAAAAAGAGAGAAGACAGCGAGAGCTTGTGCAGAAATAGACTAGGTTAAATTATAAGTTTAATTATTGAACTTTTGTAGTTGTGTCTAATTCGTCCATCAACTTTCAAAAGTGTTTAGTAAGTCCTTGAACTTAATTATATGTTCAACAAGTCCCTAAACAATTAAAAAGTGTATAACAGATCTTTAAACTTTCAATTTCGTATCCAATAGACCTTTGAATTTTCAATTTTGTGTCTAATATATCCTTGACCTATAGGATATTTTTAAAATTCACAAATCTACTAGATAAGATATTGAAAATTTAGGGTTCTGTGTGACAAAATCCAAATTTATAACCAATAGACCAAACATTTCAAGGACCTAATTAGACACAAACTTAAAAGTTTAGAGACTTATTAGACACTTTTAAAAGTTCAAGGACCAAATAGACAAAAAGCTCAAAGTTCATAGACTAAACTTGTAACTTAACAAATAGACTAATAGGCGAAGATGTATACAAAGAGACTGGTCATGGAAAGTATACACATGGAGAGAAAATGTGCACAGAAAAGAGTTAGTAAGAGAATGGTTAACTAAGAGTAAAGTGACAGAAATTGTGTTAGGAGGAGATCAATGTGAAAGGGTGAATGCCGAGAGAAGTTAATGAGAAAGTGCATGGAGAAAAAGGTCAGAAATAGAAACTGGATGCCACACGAGATAAGATGGACTGTTCAAGGCAAAAGCACTAGATAAAGTATCTATCTATTTCGTTTCTATGAAAAACAACTTAAATCTGAAACGGTCGAAAAATACTTGGAGTCCTCATCTTGTGCCTGTGGCAAAGTCGTCAAAAAAGGGGACATCGTCGTTGTCCATGTCAATGGAGGTAACAGAAATGCTTAAATCCAGAAAGGACAGCAAACATGAAGAAAGAAAGCAGCATATTCGCGAAGCATATTTTGCGAGAAGAAACTAATGCATACCTCGCAAATGAGAGTGAGGATGAGATAATTGATGGTGACATTCCTATACAAAGCAAGCGTAAAGCAAATGAGAAGAACCAGATGATGAACCAAGATCGCAGGGATCCAGCCACTGTATAGTCCGTATTGCAGCATATCCCACTGATCATACGCAAAATATCCACATGAGAAGCACAAAGCTGCATAGGCCCACGGCCATGTTCCTCCAAACAATTGTGAATGCTCAAAAATCCCCTCTGAACCATAACTCAGCCATCGATTCACCAAAACAAATAGCACTGCATTTAAATCATTGCAAAGATGACTTAACTAGATGGCCCAAAGAATAGGATAAACTATCGAAATTCAGAAAATATTGAGCCATCAAAGTACTTCGGGTTAAAATCATGTGGTAACCAAGGCCAATCTAGCAGCTTTCCTCTATCTTGAACAATAGGAATTAATAATACATCTATTCAAACCTTATAATTAAATATTTACCTTTAAGTTTTGAACCTCATTTCCTCAACCTTCAACAACATAAAGAAGTTGCTAATGGAGCCAAGAAAAAATCTCTCACATCATTGACGAATTTTAGACATTTTCTTGGTCGACAGACAACCTTTACTCGCATCATAGTTCGGATTCTTTTAGCAAGCATCTTTATAATACAAAATCTCCCCTTTTCTGTTCTCTGCATCAACCCGACAATGACATCTTTTTCCCTCAATCTATGCATCAATATGCATACAATGCAGAGATAGGTATAGAAAGAAAGGAGAGGAAGCAAGCAAAATCGATGGGGAATGAAAAACAGGGGGGGCTTGAAATTTTCCTAGATTGATCTGGAAGAACTGTTTATATAGTGTGGCAAAATGAAACTGACTTGTTTGATCTTAGCGACATATTGAGGTTAGAGATCTTCATTAGGATTAACAGATCATATGGACGACCCTTGTCTATGTTACTAAGATTTCTTTTCCTAGATCAACATGGGAAACAGCTGAAGCTTTCTTTTCCTATAACATCCTTTTATCTCCAACACTTCATCTGTTCAGTGATTTGCAACCTTTCTTTTCTTGTCTATCAATTAAGACAGTATTTTTCCACCTTTCTTTAAACTTGATGAACACATAGGAAAACAGAATCTCCGGAAAAAAAGGGGGTACGAGACGTAGGAGAGTAGAGAGGAAGGAAGCATGGTGTTTATTTAATCTTAAAGCTTCAAAGAAAAAAAAAAAACAATTCCTGTCTCTAAAGTTTGGCCTGTATTTTGTTTAGTTTTTGTCCATTGAGTTATTTTAACTGAATCCATATGAGATGGACGACCCGGGCACTTTGAAAGCAATTTTAAAATCACTTCACCAAATGACCTTAAACATTCCAAATCAATTTAATGTTTGATTTTATAACATTAAATTGATTCGAAAGTGGCTCCTCAATATGCCCTACATTCTAATGGAATAAATAGAAACATAATCTAAAATAGATATGTTACTAAAACCATTAAAAATTCAAGAACTGAAACTTAAAAATTGGAGTTCAATTTTATAATTTGACCAAGGTACATAAGGAGTAAAGAACAAATTCTAGATATTCTTGGCACTGGAAAAGAGCTCTAAAATAATTCATTTGTGCTCGGTTCATTCGCTCAAACAACCCACTGTAGCAAACGCACTGAACCACATCAATAACTAATAATTCACATAATTTACAACACAAAACTTGCAATAACGAAACACGACCTACTACCAGTCGCAGTCTTTCTTATAGTGCAAATAAAGTTTCTTATTCCAATCAGTAAAACCTTAAAGCAAGCCGAAGAAGTAACTCCCAAACAAAGAATCAAACAGTGAGCAAGGAAGGCAGGCGGGTATGATGAAAAAAAACGAGCGAAGATATAAAATCACTCACAAAGAAGAAGAAAACAAGCAAGGAGAGGGTAAAAGAGCAGCAGAGAACCTGAAGCAGAGGTGATAGTGGAGTGAAGGAGAGAGACGGAGGTGTTGACTAGGAGAGGATCCTTGGAAACAAGAAATCGAATGGCCGAATTGGCGGATTGGTAGAACAGAGCTCCGAATACGACGTAGAGCAGCTCGAAGCGCCGGTCGAACAGAATTTCGAAACAAAGAGAGACTGACCAAAGCACTAATGTCGCGGAGAAGAAGCTTCCTGCCCTTCTCTTCTCCTTCAACACTGTCCTCCCCGCCATTGATTCGCTGTGGAGCTCAATCGTCTGTTCTATATCTGCTGGAGAAGAAAACGATCGACAGAAACAGAAATGAAGAGACCGGAGACAGGAGACGGGCTACCGGTCTATCCGGTAAACGGTGACCAGATAATGCTTGCGAATTGGGCATCAAGCGATTCCGAAGGATGGGCTGTTTGTTCGGCCCATTTCTTTTCTGCCCATTGTACAATTACCCTTTTTCTGTCTCAATGATTTTGCAGATTTTATATTTAACAAAAAATTTAAGTATATTATGGGTCTTTCAAACAGGGAGCTTTGAGAAACATTGGATGGAGCTCTAAGAGCCTAGGAGAGGCTTTGAAGACTCATCATGAACCTTAGAAGATCCATAAGGTATCTAGAGTAAGTTTAAAGTAAGTTCAGAAGATCCATGAAAAAGTTTAAATGACATATGAGAAAGTGAGTTCGAAATATCTATGAAAGAGTTTAAAGGACATATGAGAGAGCTCAAACAAGTTGTGAAGGAGATTGAGCTCAAACATGACCTATGAGGGAGCTTAAAGTGAGCTCATAAGACCATGGAAGAGCTTTGAGTGAGCCTAGAACGAGCTCAGAGTACCTATGAAGAAGCCTAAAATGAGCTCAAAAGATCTATGGTAAGCTTCAAGTGATTGAGTTTGAAACATCCATATTCTCAATAGATGATTCATAAAGGAACCATTGAGAAATTGCATAGCTGATGCACTTAAGTATAAGCTACAGGGATAGTGTAATTGTCTAGAGAGTATTAATTCAGTTGTTTCAAAATTTTAAAAGAAACAACTACAAACCCCAGTGTCAGTTACACATTATTGTCCTATATAAATAACTAAAATCACTGGTCGAAGGTGTACCTAAAATCTGATACTATTTTCTACTATCAAATTACTCACAAATCCCGAGACTTACTTGAGCGTTGTGTGTAGCTTGACACCACGCTGATACTTAATCTCTTTTGTCTTGCAGCCATTTGGACTATTTTTCCCAGTAATACAAATTTATGATTTTTTATTTTTATTATTTTTATTTTTTTGCATTAACAAAACCGAACTTAGAATCTAATATAATCTACTACACTCTGAAAAGCCAATTCTTTTAGAAAATTTTCTATAAATGTTCTATTTAAAATTTATTTATGGAAAAATGCTGGTGTAAATAAAAGAATGGTTCTAGAGAAGTACTAAAAACCTTATGTAAGCTTGTTTATCCTTTATGTATCTAGTTGGCTTATACTCATTGCTTATTTTGACAATATAATCAACATCACACGTTAACATTTTAATAACAATGATAATAAAGTAAAAAATTTAAAGGTCCAAGATGTGTGTACATAAGCTTCTTCAAAAACTAAAAGCCAAAAATCAAATCGTTATCAATCAATATATAAATTATAATATTTAGAAAATATATAAGAATTACGGACAAATTTCAAGAAATAAATTTTGTATCTAACTAAAGTTTTATTTAACCAACTTATTAGAAAAAAAAAAGACTTTTGAAAGAAAAATAGTCACTTTTTTTCTTTTCTTTTCAGCATACTAGGGGTTCAACCACATTTTATCAAATGACATTTTTTTTCCTTTGAAAAATATGTTTGAATTTTTTCTTTTTCTTTTTTAGTTCAGGTTGGTATTCAAGATGTACTAAAGTATCGTTATTTTGAAAAGGAGTTAGACAGATTACCCATAAAAAAGATTTCTTATACTATAATAATATGAAAAAATTTTCATACCATCTCTAATAATTGTGTTCAACGTCAACGTACTTTTAAAAATAGAATGAGAACAGCAGAGTCTACAAATATTTATGTAATTATAGTGTGAATGAATAGAGTGATATTTGGATATCATTACAAACATTTTGGACAGCCTATAGGCAATAATGGACGGACTTGATTTGACAGTGACAAAAAATTACGTACTCGACGGGTGAACCAATGAAAGACTCAAACGAAGCGCAAAGAGAGAGAAAGCCACGAAATTGGAAGTAGAAAGAGATTAGAGAAATTGAGAAGAAAGATAAAAGATATCTTCGCAATCCGATGTGGCAGGATGTCTGGGCCCCACTGATGGAAGATACTCGCTCTCACAATAAAAGAAGCATGTGGAAGTTAAGCATGCCACGTGTAATTACATTCTGCCCACTAATTTCCACGTGGCAGACCATGGAAGGCCAGCTGAGATCGCGGAATACAACCGCCTCTTATCGCCAAAAATCCCCAAAATCAAATCTCTCTCACCAAAATTTCTCACTTCTCTCCTTCTCTCCCTCTCTCTTTCACCTGCCTTCACACTTCAAACAACGCCATGACCGTCGTAGCAACGGCCGCCGCTCTCTCCTTGCCGATCTCTTACTCTAAATCTCCCAAGCTCAATTTTAAGAAGGTCCGTTCCTTTTTCTTTTTCTTTTTCTCTATCTCAGTAATCGATTGAAACTCCAATGTACATTTTTCTGCTGAGCTTAGTTCTCGTAGTGCTTTTGATTACCAAGCTTGGCTGTTTCCTGTTCAAGTTAGTAATGGGGTGTATTAACTGGTTTAATCGCTTGAATATGTGGTGTTAGATGTTTGATGTTGTGTGTTCTGTTAAATTGTGGTAAATGATTGGCCTTGAGGTTCTAGATTTTTGTTCCTGGTTTGATATTGTCAGGTGTTGAATTTTCAGAGTGTGAAAGGAGGATTTAGAGTGTTTGCTGTGTTTGGAGAGGAAGGAGCTATAGAGAGGAAGAGTGGTTGGGAAACGCTATTTGATGTGGAAGATCCGAGGACTAAAGTTCCTCAATGTAAAGGGAAGTTCTTAGATGTTAATCAAGCTCTTGAAGTGGCTAGATATGACATTCAATATTGTGATTGGCGAGCTCGGCAAGACGTTCTTGCAATCATGCTTCTTCATGAAAAGGTTCCTCCAATCTTGTGCTGCTTCATTTCCTTCGTTCTATTGCTTTTTGTTAACATTCATTTCCTCTAAGTCTTTCATGGTTCCTTCCCTCCTCATTAACTCGGTTTATCTTCCACCAAATTACCTTTAGGTTTGAAGAGGCTGTGTAATTTGGTGGTTGTTTTTTTCTTGAAATGTGTTTTGTTCTGAAAATTTTGTGGCTCAAATATTGCGTTTAGGTTGTGGAAGTCCTAAATCCTCTGGCCCGTGACTATAAATCCATCGGAACAATGAAGAAGGAGCTTGCCGGATTACAGGACGAATTAGCAGAAGCTCATAGACAGGTATGTATAAACTTTCTTGTCAATAATATATTTCCAGACATATAGTTAGCTTTTTTCCTAGTTCATTGAGAGGATGGATAAATGGCCTTTTGTTGTTAGTTCTTTGACCTGGTGAGGTGATTGTTCTTCTATCTTTTACCATTATCATGTCTTGACCACTCGTGAACAACTGCAGGTTCATATATCTGAAGCACGGGTTGCCACTGCTTTAGATAAACTAGCTTACATGGAAGAATTGGTGCATGATAGGCTGTTACAAGATAGAAACACAGCGGAATTGGATAGCCCATCTACCTCGACTGATACTTCTACACATTCCCATGCTTCTGTAAATAGAAGATCGCCGAAGAAAAGTTTGAACGTATCAGGTCCCGTCGAACCGTATCATCCCCGCTTGAAGAACTTCTGGTATCCTGTTGCTTTCTCCAGTGATTTGAAAAATGACATAATGGTAGGGTAATTCTACTGATCAGGTCATCCAATATCCTTCGTATTCAACTGTACTTTGGATGCCCTCTTACTAATTTATCATCTATTTCAGATCCCATTTGATTGTTTTGAAGAACCATGGGTTCTTTTCCGAGGAAAGGATGGCAATCCTGGATGCATAAGAAACACATGTGCTCATAGGGCGTGCCCTCTTCACCTCGGTTCTGTCAACGACGGTCGAGTCCAATGTCCTTACCATGGTTAGTCTAAATAAAAGAAATATAGACTCAAAAACTCAAAAGCTTGGCTTAATAGAAACAAAAACTAAAAAGAAATGATATCTAAGGGTTATTCGATTTGGTTGAAAACTCCAGGTTGGGAATACACAACAGATGGCAAGTGTGAGAAAATGCCATCAACGCGACTGCTAAATGTGAAAATAAAATCTCTGCCATGTTTTGAGAAAGAAGGAATGATCTGGGTTTGGCCAGGTAATGATCCTCCAGCAGCTAATCTTCCTTCTCTAAACCCTCCTCCTGGTTTTCAAATCCATGCTGAGGTAATTGTCAGAAACATGAAGTTCCTTTTGTCGGTTGAGTTTTAAATGAAGAATATGCATGAATTCTTTAGCTAAACGGTATGTGCATATGGCAGCTTGTCATTGACATTCCAGTGGAGCATGGATTACTGCTAGATAACCTTTTGGATCTTGCTCATGCACCTTTTACTCATACTTCCACTTTTGCAAAAGGATGGAGCGTACCCAGGTACATTTCAGTCAATATCATAGCTATGCAAATATCCTTTGCGGTCAAGTCGGAACAAAAGTGCAGAGCACAAAGATTTTTCAAATGTTCAGTAGATGGATTTAGCTAAAACCATAAGAAATAACACTCGGAAACTCTCAAGTCTAACCTCTGGTAGAAAGACTTCTGTGTGTTTTTAGTTCAAGCTCTTCCCTATTTTTGCTGGTTGCTTCAGATAGCAGGCAAAAAAAAAAGTGCACTTTCTTTACTTTTTGTGGAATGCAGCATATATTTGTAGCTTAAGTTATCAGTTAAAAAAGTCATAAAAACTGACTGTTTATTGTACTCTGTCTCTACCCAACTCACAGCTTGGTGAAATTTTTAACCCCTGCATCTGGGCTCCAAGGATACTGGGACCCTTACCCAATCGACATGGAGTTTCGACCACCTTGTATGGTGTTATCAACTATAGGGATTTCCAAGCCAGGAAAACTAGAAGGCCAAAGTACCAGAGAATGCTCAACACATCTTCATCAACTTCATGTGTGCTTACCTTCAACAAGACAGAAGACAAGACTACTGTATAGAATGTCACTGGATTTTGCTCCTGTGTTGAAGCAGATTCCCTTCATGCACTATCTCTGGAGACATTTTGCAGAACAGGTATAATTCTCATCCAGAATTTGTCCAGAGCTAGTTTCCAGGACAGTTTTAAGATAGAAATCTTAGAAAAATATTTGAATTGTTCCATTACTATTTATTAGAGTTAGTTATACTAACCTCTGTTAGTTATCTCTAGTTACTTTCTAACTCTCTTGTAACCGTGACTATATATATGTCATCTTTGCATATTATAAATTAACCCAAGTCATAATATGGCATCTGAGGTAAATTTTCATGCGTCTTCTTGAGGTCCCTTCCTTGCGTTCTTCTTCATGGCTATCGACTCTGATGATTCATCAAACCCTAACAATCATCCTCTGTTGTCTAAGATTGGTGTTATTAATTTTCTGTCCAGTATTAGAGTTAGTTAAACTAACCTTAGTTATTTCTACTTACTTTCCAACTCTCTTGTAACCATGACCATGACTATATATATGCCATCTTTGCACATAATAAATTAAACCATTTGGAAGCAAACTCTGACGTCTTTCTTTTAGTGTTATTTATGCATATGCCGTCTTCGCACATAATAAATTAAACCATTTGGAAACAAACACTGAAGTCTTTCTTTTTGTGTTATTCATGCAGGTACTGAATGAGGACTTAAGGCTTGTCATTGGTCAGCAAGAAAGAATGATTAATGGAGCAAATATTTGGAACATGCCAGTTTCTTATGATAAGTTAGGTGTAAGATATAGGCTATGGAGAAATGCTGTAGAGGAAGGAGCAAAACAACTACCCTTCAGCGAATCAACTTGAACAGTATTCAAACTTAATTAACTTGAAACACTTCTTAGGACCCATAAATACAAGCCCCCTTCTTTTTCAAAGCTTAAAATTGCTGGCTGAGACAAAACCAACCTACCTTTCCTTCCTCCTTCAGCTTCCACTTTTGAGAAGAACGCTCTCAATTGGACTTTGCAGAAGCTGTAGAAAATCATCTGAAAGCAGAAAGATGTTGGCTCTTCCCCCTACAAAATCCCCTTTGTAAATTAGAACTGCTATATAAATTTGATCGGTTTTGCCTTTATAAGTTCTTTCTGCTTTGCTTTTGGTACGCTTCTCCAGGGCCCACTACCTAAGATCATTGTTTTAGGCTTGTAAAAGTACATGAACACGAGTATTGTTCGTTCTATGTATCTTCAACGAAGAAATTGAACAGTGTTAATAAAGATTTTTCATTCTCAATCTTGAATTCCAGCAATTTCTCATCCAAAAGAAGCGGGTTTCAAGAACAAATAACAGAATCTGACACCATTATGATTACTAACAGACACATCTATAAAAGATCTCAAATGATTTGAAGCAGAAGTAAACAAGAAAAGCCATAGAACCTAGCCTTCTTTAACTACACAATTGAGAACTTAGAACTTATGGAAGTTACAGAGAAGAGCCACAGTAAGGGCAGAAGCTGAAGTCGGGCTCCACTACTCTGTTGCAAGAACGGCAATGAAGGGCCCGTAAAAGAGCCGCAGATGGCAGCGATTGATCGGAAATTGGCGGCGGAGAGAAGGACTGAGGGAAAAAGAGCTTACAGTTGTTGCAGTGCATCAATGGCTCTTTTCCCGGCCACCGCCACACCGGAACAAAGAAGAGCTTCAGAACTTTCTCGTAGTCGACGAGATCGGCCGGCGAGTTGCAATTTATGCAGCGGCCGGCGCTGGATTTGATGATCTGGCGAACTTGTTGCTGTAAACCTCCGACGAAGAAGAAGAACATTTTGTTTTGGGTTTGATAATTTTGCGGGACGGTGGGTCTGTTTATCTGGACGGAAGATGCGGTTTGATCGGTTGCAGGAGAGTCTGGAGGTTTCGGAGGGGTTCCATTCCATCAACTTGTTCAGCCGGTCGCCCGTTTTAACCTTTTTTTTTTTCTTTGAAGCATTTTCTAACTAAAAAATTTATGGAAAACATCTATTTACATCCCATCTTTTACTTTGAGTATTTTCTCACCTAGAAATTTTAAGAAAAATCTCAATTACATTTTCGAAGGAGTATCAATTTAAACTCTAATTAATAATTGCAACAATTTAAATTACGAACTTTTATAATTGTGTCGATTTATACTTTCGTTTAGTTATAAACTTATATTCTTTAGTAAGATTACATTTTAAAATTATTCATGGATTCAATTTTTATAATGTATAGACTTCTTCATACAAATTGATAAAATAGATGACTATAATTTATGCGTCGATAATTTTTAAATGAAATAATTGAGAGTCTAAATTAATTAACTTAAAAAATTTAGATTTAAGTTTTACACGATGTTTATTCAAACATAATATAACGAAGGGTGTTAATTGATATAATTATGAAAATTTAGAATTTAAATATATACAATCATTAGTTTGGAGTGAAAATTAATAGTTTCCAAAATTGTAAGGTTTACACGGAACTAGTTTCAATCAATAGTCTATTAGCCAAACTTTTTTGTTATGTTGAGTGAAAGGAAAAATGATAAAAGAAAATCGAAATGGAAATTTAATACCTGAATAAAAAAAATCTAGATTAAATATATATATCTAAAAAATATGTATTCGATTAACAAAATTTAATATATATATATATATATATATATATAATATTTAATTATATAAAATTTATATAATAAATAATATATTCTTTTTTTGTTTTAAAAAATTACAATACTTTTGCTCTGCAATCTTAAACCTGAACAAAAAGTTCTTAGCACGACTGGTTTTGGTCCAAAGCAAAGGAATTGATTGATGAATTTTTTATGGATCAACTAGAATTCAAATTCAAGATTGGGAGTCCAAGCTTCATGGATTTTGATGGGTTTGTTGATGGCATTTAGAAGAGACGGAAGATTGAAAAGTTTAATATAGGGACCGTAAAGAAAAAAAGTGATGAGAGTGGGAGGGGGAAACGAGAGCTAAAAAAAGATAAATAACAAAATATCAAAGGAGGGAGAAAAGGTAAATGATGTAAAGTGAAAAAGTATGATGCAAGTCGCATGTAATCAACAATACCACCTATAGTGGGATCATATGATTAGGTGTAATAAAAATTTTAGGACTCACAATTGATTTTGTAAACAACCTGAAGCATAATTCAATGAGACACACTTCCTTAAATTACATTTCACTAGTTACGTTTACAGGTAGATAAACACGCTCGATCGTTTTTCCTTAATTATTATTTCAGTATAATTTACCTTTTTTTTGTGATATGTTACTCGTTGTTTTTTTTTTGTTGTTGTTATTTGCTTTCCTATCGTTATAAGACACGTGATCTATGTTTTTCCCTTTAATCTATCAATGAACTGATCTCTATTTTTGTGTTCTTTTTATTCCCTTTTACCAGTGGTATATGGTATTAGACCTTACCTCCTCTACCTCTCTTACTCCTAGTCTACCACCCTCAATTTCTCCAAGTCCGTCTATACAATGGTCTTCCTACCACTACCCTTTCAAATATGTGCAAATCTCAATCTGATTATGCGGCAGGGTCTCGGAAGTCTATTGATAGTAGCTTTCCTCAACCCACATTTGTTATATTGGTGCTCAACAAACACATATGATAGATGTCAAAAATTGCATGTTTTCACTGTCTAATTTACTACTTTTCTTTAGTTAGAATAAAAAAAGACACTTAATTAGCGTGATATTTTGAACCTAAAAAGTGTAAAATGTGTATGCACATGTCTTTGATATTAACGGTGTGCTTTTTGAGCTATAGATGACCATCAACCAAAGTACTGGTAACATGATAGAGTACTAATGATGTGTTTTACTTGTCTGGAATGGCCACCAACCAAGGTACTAATATTATGATTTATGATTTTGAGACGACCATCAACCAAAATGCTAGTTACATGTCTTATGTGCAAAATGTGATCATCGACCAATGCACTAGTGATAGGTGTTATAAGATTGAAATGACCACCAATACGATGGAAACCACGGCCAAACCGCAATGAATAAATGAGGATTTAGATTTCAATGACATAGAAAATGACGTTATGATGGATTCAACTTTATTAGATGAGTATTAAGATTGGATAGATGATCAGGTACTAAGAATGTGACGTATAATTTTCTTTGTTATATATAAATACCTTATATTTTGACTTAATAAAGTCCTTTAAAGTTTATTAGTTTCAATAGAATTAGTTAAATGTAGTTGGTTTACAAAAATCATATCCCTGTATTCTTCTATGTGTATGTCCATGGCCTCCTATGGTTAGCTGCAAAAATCACTTTGAAAGAAAGGAATTTCGCCACTATCTATTTTTTCAGGTTATAGTGAGATTACATTAAACATTCTCTTCGGAGTATTTGCGATAAGGAGTGGAGTTGTAAATTTCAAAAAATTGTGAAATCTGGAGAGTTTGTGAACTCCTAAAGGATGTTTAGAACAAGAACTATCATAAGACTATAATAACTATCTCTTGCTACATTAAATACTATTTTAAAACTCTAACTACCGTCAATACTATTTCATTTCAAACCCCCATTTGCTACAGTATTTATTATTTGCTACCGTTTTATTATGTTACATTTAACATTTTTTTATTCTTTTTTACACTATTTTCTTCTCAAACTAAAATAGTCTATACTTCAAATACATACTATTATAATCAAAACTAAAATAATTTACACCCAAACACAAACTACAATAACCCAACCATAACAACTTATGACTATAATAACCAATTCCTTGCCCCAAACGCCCCCTAAGGCTCATAGTGTAAGAAGTTAATAAAGCATAAAATTGATGTTTTTTAGTAAGGACCCACGATGATATGAAAACCTTAGGATTTGAATCCGTAGCAAAATTGTACAAATTTAAATGTTTAAAAGATACCAAAAACTATTTTATACATAAACAAGGAGTCGTGAAAATAAGCCTGGCCAGACGATTTGAAAATCGGATTAATACATGAAATAAACTAGGGATTTTAAATTATAAAGTAGGATTTCAAATAGAAAATAATTTAAAATGACTCAAAAACCACCGGTAAAGGAAAATAACAGAAAAGGAAAGTACTAAAAAGGAAAACATAAATTAGGAATAAACCATCCATAATTTGCCTTTAACAATCCTCTATCAATAATTCCTTTGTCTGAAGCAATTCGACATGGAAGAAGAAAACTTTCCCCAATTCGAAAACCTGAAACTAACAGAATCCGAACAAGCAATTGCCATCTTGGAAGACCATCAAATAAACGAAGTAGAAAACAAGCTACAGAACGCACTAGTTTGCAAAATCTTAACATCGATTGCAATTTATGATGCCAATGGTTTGGAATTTCCAAGAAGAAGTCACAATCCAAAACGTCGATTGCAACATCTTCTTATGTATATTCAAAGCACCAAATGATAAGCAAACGGTTCTAGAAAACGGGCCATGGTTCTTTGACAAAGAGCTGCTGGTTTTCGAACACCCACCAAGAGGAACCTGCAAGTTCATAGACCTGGACTTCCAATACGTCTCTTTCTGGGTTCATTTTCACCACCTTCCAATGGCTTGCTTCTCGAGGAAAATGGCCATAGTATTTGGGAATATGGTTGGGAGGTTCGAAACGGTTGAAACCGATGAGGAAGGAATGTGTTGGGGAAGAACTATGAGAGTTAGAGTGAGTGTTGATGTGAAAAAGCCTTTGAGAAGAGTGGTGAAGTTGAAAGTTGGATCTATGGGGGAAGAAATTTTGATACCTATCACTTATGAAAAGCTCATGGATTTCTGCTATCAATGTGGAAAGCTTGGGCACGTCCTCGACGCCTGCAATTCTTCTTCTGATAGTGAAGAGAAAGACGATTTATGCTATAAATGTGGGAAGGTAGGACTCGTCCTTCAAGATTGCAATTCGCGTTTTGGCACTGGAGAGGAAGACTTACAGTATGGAGACTGGCCTAGAGGGATGAGAAGAGAAGGGGATGAGAAGTTTGAAGGGATAGAGTTCGGAAAGGGGGAGGGCTGGGAAGAGGACTACAATGACAGTGATAATCAGGAACTTCAGGTGGTCAGAATCAGCCCCGAATGGTTAGCGGGGCTCTCCGGAATGTGAATAGGTGGAAGATATCGATAATATAGGCCGAACAGATGGAAGCTGTGGGAATGGAAAGGGTTTCAATGAGGCGATTAAGATGGGGAATGGAGAAGCCGAGGACCTGCAAAAGAATAGAATGATGCATAGGAGGATGGAAGAAGATCACAATTCACAGAAGAAAGGAAGACTTCAAATGTCCCTTTTGTAAGGAATAACTATCTTTTGATTCTTTTTCCCCTAAATGATGTCATCTTTTAATTTCTTTTCCATTTGATTAAATCCTAATTTTGCTACATGTCTAAACGTACCAATTAGCTTTTCTCCCAAGTTTGTCTTCTGCTGTTCGTACTTTTGTTCTAGCTATTTCTGTAGTTCAGAGAAGAACAGGACACAGTTTCGTTTAAGATTTGCTCTTGAGGTACAGAAGTCCAAAAATCTATTTCAAATATTTGATCAACTACCTTGGCTATAGATCAGAGTAATGAAAATAAAGTCTCATCTATAAAGCCTTGTTCTTAATATTTTGCTTCTTAATTGAGACACAAATGTTATGAACTCACGTTGGCCAGCAATGTATTGTTATAGGCATTGCTTCTGGAGTGTGTGCAAAGGCATATTCCCTGCGTCTGCTCTCTCTGTCTCTCTTACCAGCTATCTTTTTTTGCTGTCTGAATATCTATCTTCAAATTTCCCTTGAACAAAGCTTGTACAAGAGTAAAAACATCACCCCTTTGCCCTCCTAAAGATGATTGCAACACTTTGGTTGGCTTTGCCCCATCAAAATCTTCTCTGATTGAGCTGTTCTTCAAAACACAGTCGAAGATGTAACGTGGTGACCGCTAAGGTTTCATCAGCATCCTAAAATGGTTGTCAACCTTCAAACTGAACTTCTATGTCTCATATCCTGTTATCTGTTAGATTGATTTCAATGTTTCAAGGTCAATGGAGTTTCAAGAACCAGTCCACCTTATTTTCTTGCTTCTTTACATCAGCTAAGTTGAAAACTAGCAAAAACTAGCTTGGTTGTTGGTTCTTCATCATCAGTCAGTCAATTCATGTCTTCCCAATACTCAACAAACGATAACTATACACTATATGGTTAGCTTCCTGCAAAAAATTGAATCACAAGTTTAATAAGAATTCCATAACATTTTTTAAAAATATTTTGTTGTTACAATTTCAATGATAGACCAGAGAATGGAACCGCGAGAGGGTGTAATAAGCAAAAAATTCGAACTAATAATCCATAGACAGAAAATTATCAGATAGGAGTAGAACAAGTGAAATGTATCATGTGTAGTAGCCATATCGCTAATGAACTTCAAAATTTAACTTAATTTCTGCTAATTGAAGATGCAATAATCTGTGTAGGATTCATGTGTAGCCCTAATCCACTAAATTCTAAAAATCCATAGACAGGAAACTATCAGATAGGAGTAGAACAAGTGAAATGTATCATGCGTAGTAGCTTTATCGGCAATGAACTTCAAACTTAAATTTAATTTCTGCTATTTGAAGATGGAATCTGTGTAGAATTCATGTATAGCGCTATCCACTTGTGCGATTTTGGTAGAGAACAAAATGGTTACAAGCTAGGGTTCAAGAATTTTGCTCAATTAAGAAAAATGCAGAATCAAATTCAATTCTCAATCAAAATTTTACCATGCATTTCCCGTTGTAAATTCAATTCCATCATCTACGACCATTGATCCTTGAAAAATTCCATCCATTCAGCTCAGTGGCATTGCGTAGCGGCACAACGGGCACAAATGACTCGTCTCCAGCCATTTAACGATACAGTCTCTATGGTAAACATGAGCGCATGGCAATCGCGTAACTTCCATCCCATTCATCAGTTCATCCAAACATATTCTACATTCCCCAATCAACAACTCCCCACCAACATCAATATCCACATTCTTCAAACCTTCGATTGCCGTCTCACTAGCCGGCAACGTTTTAAACGGTTGCGCCGATGATTCCCGCAAAACTCGCCCAATTTCCTCGCGTTCATTATACGGCGAAACGACTAAAACGGACACCGCCAACGGAAGTATCCTACGGCCAGCATTAAGAGGATTGCATGCGATATCAGCCGCGACGGAGAGAACGTCCGGCACCGCCGTGTCCAAGAAGTCTTGCGCAACGCCGGTGTCAGAGAAAACGGCGATCAGGATACTGGAGCCAGTAGCGAGAAAGACGTTGCAAGGTATCAAGAAAGAAGATAGAGAGGAATTTAAGAGTAGATGAAATTCTTGAGGGTGATTTGACTGAAGAACGTGGCGAAAGTGAAGATGAAAAAGGAAACAGTCACAAGGAAGCAAGTGAGAATTGGACATGGTAACATTAAGATCACCTTCCCCTTCTTGAGGTTGCCATATGTGGTAATCGTAGAGAGTATCCATGGCCATGCCAGATCAAAGTAAGGTCAAGAAATGAAAAACCAGAGAGCGAAACGAAGAAGAAAAGAAGAAAAGAGAGTGGGAGTTGATTTTCTGTTATTTAGTTTTCGGAAATAAAAATACTAATTATTAATTTAGAAATATGGAAAATATGCCTATTCGGATTCAAGAATACAAACAAGGCAGCCTTTTCTTTGGATCACAATTCACAAACTCTAATTTATTTTTTATTTTTTATTTCTTATTTTCTTGGCCGAAAAATTTACTCTTTTTTGTCCTTACATTTATAAAAATAGACCCATTTCATTTCTGAATTTATAAAATATATATTTTTAGTTATCAAATTTTTAAAAATAGATTAAAAAAGTCGCTCAAATAATTTTATACTACTATTTTAAATAATTATATTACATTTTAAATTAGAAGAATAATTTTTAAAAATCACATCCTCTCTAAAACTATTTTTTCTAATTTTAAATGTCATACCTTTTTTAAAATTTAGGAAACAAATAGATACATTTTTATAAACCTGTGGATTAAAAAGTTACATTTTTAAAATTGGACTAAATGCACATATTCTTCAAAACTTTGGGACTAAAAAGAAAAATTTTCCTTCTTAGTTTGTTAATTAAAAAAAAAAAAGACAAAATCCAAAAATTACCCTTGAAGTATTGTGGTCGTTGCAATTACACCATCAAGTTTTGGGTCCTCAAATGTCTACAAGTATTAAAATTAGATTCTCAAATTTATAATAGTTATAAAATTAGACATTCAAATGATAAAAATTGAACCCTCAAATTTATATATTTGTTACCGTTTCTAAAATTATGTAAGTTTAAAGATTCAATTTTAAACTTGTGTAAGTTTGAGAACTCAAATTTTGTAATTGAAAGTTGAAATGTATAATTGAAACTATCACCGTGGTTCTCAAACTCATGGTTATCATTTATCAATTATGATTTCCTTATCTAATAATAATAACTTAAATCTGTTAATGAAAATATGTGAATTTAGCTACGTATATCAAACTGTAATTAAATTTGGTATAATGCAATGAGATTATGAATAGTAAAGGTAGTGTGTCCCATGTAATTTTTAAACGCGTTTTGATTATAGATTTGGAGGTAGGCCCACAGTTCATTATAATTACGGAAGAGTAAACAAGATGAGACTCACTTTTTTACATTATCATTGACGTTTCACATGGGATAAATATGATCTTAAAATAATAGTAATGGTTAAATTATAAAAAGAAAATATTTTTAAAAGCTGCAATATTCTTGACATGGTGTGATATTGACTCTTTTTTTTTTTTGGGTAGGGTGTGATAGTGACTTAAAACCAAAAAAAATTGAATTATTACATTATTAAAGATCACAACTTCACTATACTATCTAGGGGTCTTCGTGTATTGTGTTAAAATACTTTTTAGATTCAACTCAATTATTTGGATTTGTAAATATTTTCAAACCCAAATAACCTTTATTAAAAAATGAATCTAATCCACTCAACCATGAAATATTTGGGTTAGGCTGATTCTGATTACTCGATCATTTATTTAAATTTTTATTCTAAAAATGAATAAAATGTTAATACGTAGAAATTTGATTTAATTATTTTTATATATTGAATTAAGATTACCAACTAAAATTTATATAATGCAAAATTTCTTTCTGAAGTACTAAAAAACTATTTTTATGTTTTGTTAGAAATAACCAATCTAAAAATAATAAAATTTATATAATACTAAAGTAAATAATAAGTTCGAGTTGGTTCTTGGGTTACTTTAAGTGAACCCTTAAGCCAACCCAAATAAGTTGATAACCTAATCAAAATCGCATGGGTTGGGTTAGATTGATCGATTTTTTGGGTTGTTGGATTTTTGAACACCCGTGTGTCTCAATTTCTATCTGTATTTTTAATAAATTTATACTTTAAGTATAATTTTGAAATGTTAACGAAACGTTAAATGTAATATTATATTGTTTCTTAAAAAAAAAAATAGAGATTACTTATTTATATAATTTAGCCTAAAGAAATTGATCATATTGAGTTTATTTTATTTTGATGTTGATGTTGATTAAGTTTAAAATATTTTACTGTGATGATTTTGAGATGATTTTACCTGGAGGAATCTTATTAAGAAAATAGCCTTTTTGAATACGGGATGATACAAAGTTATTTTAAGTCAACTAAAAATTATTCTTTACCATTTGTATAAAGTTTTTTTTAATTTTTTTTTTTAAAAATCGTTTTTATAATTAATGTTTTCTAACATAATCTAAAAAGATTCTAAAAATTGTAAAAATACTTTAAAATGTACTAAATATTATACATATTATGATAATAGATGCCTATTAAATGTTATTGTTTAGTGTTTATTGACCTTGTGTCGTGTCCTCATTTTCCAAAGTGTTATTCATGTGTCTCGACATTACACATTATGACGGTTCATATAATCCACCTCCTACTTACAAATTGTACTGGCATTTTGTGGGTTTTGAAATACATATATTGGGCAAATTCCAAAAAGATTGGAGAAAATGGAGAAATCCATCATTTTTATTTTATTTACTTTTGTTATTTATTTATTTCATATATTTATATATTATGTTTAATTTATTTTAACATTTATTTATTTTTAATATTATATCGAGCTCCTATTGTTTTCCTTGCTAAAGGTAGGTCTTAAATGTATGTCAGTTTTTCTTTCTTCGTTATAATTAATAAATTAAATTTTGTTTTACATATTTGATATATATTGAATTTCTAATATAAATATAATATTTTGTAATAGTGTTACTATGAAAATATTATAAAATTAGAATTTGTAGCATTTGATATTAATGGTAATAATTATTTGTCATTAGTGCTCAATGCCAAAATACACTTGGATGTCCTAAAAATGTAATCATTGAAAAACAATTTTTCTTCTTAAAACTCATCATAAATGGATGCATTCGAGGCTCCATAATTTTAAATCAATGTGTTAGAGAAGACATTTTTCTACATTTTGGATATGCTCCTGCATTAGCAATATCAAAAGAAATGTTTTAAACAGTATTTTGAACTTATTTCATATTTTCTCGTGACCGAATAAAATAACGAGTTATTGATAAAAATCATGAATCTCGATCAACTGAAAAAACACCATTCCCTGAAGCGAATGTTGTGAATGTTAATGACCGTGGTCGTGGTTGAGGTCGTGACCGTGGCAGAGGAAGAAATAAGTATTATTTTCGTGGTGGTCGTTCTAATCATTCAAATTTCAAAAGAACCACACAAAATCATAATCACGAAGGAAAAACTCCACAAGATAAGAGTTCCAAAAGTGTTGAAAATCAATGCTTCCGATATGGAATGACTAGGCAGTGGTTACGTGTCTGTCGTACGTCAAAACACTTAGTTGATCTCTATCAAGTCTCCCTGAAGGAAAAATGAAAAAATGTGGAAGCAAATTTTTCATACCGGGATAATGAGATATTTTACCCATCCAATATAACATATTTGGATGTGACACATTTTTCAAATCTCCTGAAGAGAAAACTGGCACAATTGATGGAATAACAAATGTTTCTTTTGATTTTGAGAATATTTAGTATTGATATTGTTCATTTTTATTTTTATTTTTATGTTTTTTTCCTTGGTTAATATTAAATTTTGTACATTCGAAGTGTTGTTTTTCCTATTGTAATTATTTTCTTTTAATAAAAAAAACCTGGATCATTTCTATATGTTGGGTGACTAAAAAATGAGTAAAAAAGATCTATGTTGGGCAGACAGGGCAACTACATATACAATACTTACAAGTAGAAATATATTTTCCTACTGATAATTCTAGAAGCAAAAGTCAATACAATATTAGGTTCTGCAAACCTGATTGAAGGCTTTGGAAAATCAAATATTATTTTGCCTAGAGGAACAAAATTTACAATTGACAATGCATTGTTCTCTAGTCAATTAAAGAGAAATCTACTTAGTTTTAAAGATATACGTTGCAATAGTTATCATATTAAGACTAATAGAAATAATAATATAGAGTATCTTTATATCGTTTCTACCGTCTCATGTGAAAAACGTATATTGGAAGAGTTGTCTACTTTATCATCTAGATTATATTATATGTTAGGCTGTATGTCCTAAAACCTCGTAGTTTTATGTTAGTTGAATCAATGGTTGATTGACTTTATATTACTTGTGCAATAATCCATTGACAAGGTTATCTGATGTAACTTAAGAATGTATGTTGAGACATACAGGTGAATCATGTTTAAGTGATAACTGAAATGGTCTGTAGTAATATGGATAAGGTTGGGTGTCTTATCATAGTAACACTATTGATACGACCCGCTTTGTAGTTGTTACAATTGTTCTAAAGTATTACAAATGATCTGATCGTGATCATTTTTGTGGAGATATGTAAGTCGGGGTATCTTATACAAAAGAGTTTGTACAAAGACCAGACCACAAAATGTTAAGTCTTTCTTTATAATGTTATTGCTAGAAGAGACTTACATTTCACCAGGATGACCTTAGGTAACTTGACCTTAATCCTAAGTGAATTGTGAACTCCTACCTATGAGGGCGATCTTTTGATTTGTATAGGTGAGAGTGACTAGATTCGCCGATCCAATAAGCCTATCATTTTTTGGATTCGTCTTATTGGGGAGTTGGGAACACAACTACACATGAAGGATTTCACTCCTTCCTTATATTGGGTAAGAAAATAAATTGCTCCTTTAAGGGCTGATTCTAGAGCTTGAACAATGAGACACCCCAACTTCTCCTAGCCTGAGAGGGGTTTGGTCATAGTTGAACTATGACTAATTGTTCATTAGAGAAATCAGCAGAACTTAAGGAGTTAGATGTAACTACAGGGGTAAAATAGTAATTTGACCAAGTTGTACTTACGAGCAATTTGTGAAGGGTCAACGCGCTGTTAATTGGTTATATCCAATAGATACAGAAATATATATATATATATAGTGCGAAAAGTTCAGCTGTCGGTCTTTAGTGGAGTGACCGACAATTAATGAATGTTGATTAATTTGATTAAAAGAGTTTAATAAATTAATCTCGTATCATTGGAACTTCAATCTATAGATCCATAAAGTCGTCTCATTAGCTCAATGAGGACTGATGAGAATAAAATTAATTTTGGTTTAATTTGAATTGTTCAAATTAATTAAAGGGAATTAATTGTGTAAGATACAATTAAATAATGTATGTTGGTACTTTATGATAGAATGTATGTTGATACATTATATAATTTTATGAGAGAAATAAATATTTTAATATGATTCAAATATTAATTATATGAATATAATTTATATAAACTCTATATGTTAAAATTTAATATAAATTTAATGTGAATATGATTCATATTAAATTTATATAGTTTGTTGAGAGGGGTTGTTATTTGAATGTGATTCAAATATTTATTCATATGAATGTGATTCATATAAAAACTGTACGTTAAAATTAATATGAACATGATTCATATTGATACCTTAGGTTATTTAAGAGAATAATAAACTATAACTTATGTAATATGTGATATAATATTAACTATAGATTAAATGTTACATGTGATATAACATATAGTTTAAATATATTTTAAAGTGGTTAATATATATATTAAATTCAAATTTAGAATTTGAATTTAATTCTTTCAAATTTAATTAAAAATGGGGAGGGAGTTATTACTCCTTCATCCCTAATCTCTCATTCTCTCACGTAACAAAAGAGGTGGAGAGAGAAAATATTCTCTCTCTATGGTTCTCCTTCTCTCTGCGTTTTTTGCAGAAGAGATTGGACGGATGATTTCTCTCAATCATCTCCTTCCCTCTTCCCAAAATTGAGTGCAAGCTCATACCTCTGTACAATTTTCGTTCCTAAAAATAATGAGGAAGATCTCGTGGTGGTGTCTTCTTCACCATTACTGCGTTGTGTTCGTGGGTGCCAGGTTCGTGATATCGGGAGGAGCAGTTCATGTTTGTGTTGTGGAGAGGAAACAAGAAGATATAGATCTTCAACGGGTATGCGATTTCTTAATCTCCTCCTCTCTAATTGCACAATAGATAGCATGTTTAAGTGAAAATTGTTTATCATTTCCCATCACTTTAAATTCTGTATATTCTGTAAAACAAAATCTAGAGACTAATGTGCCTAATTGCTTCCACTACAAAGAATTCCAATCCCTTCATAATACTCATATACGAGTAATTGAAACATATGCAACAATGAACCTGAAGTTTATGAATCCAGACATATTTACAATTTGGAATGACAGATTAGGTCATCCAGGGTCTATAATGATGAGAAAGAATTATCGAGAATTTAAATAGACACTCATTGAAGAGCCAGAAGATTCTTCAATCTAATGCATTATCATTTGATGCTTGCTTTCAAGGAAAATTAGTAATTAGACCATCACCAGCTAAAGTGGGAATTGAATCCCCTACATTTTAAAAACGAATTCATGGTGATATATGTGGACCTATTAACCCACCAAGTGGACCATTTAGATATTTTATGGTATTTAGACACATCCACCAGATGGTCACACGTGTGCTTATTATCAAGCCGAAATCTCGCATTTTCAAGATTACTTACTCAAATAATTAAGTTAAGAATATAATTTCCTGATTATACAATTAAGACCATCCGTCTTGATAATACTGGTGAATTTACATCCCAAGTTTTTTATAATTATTGTATGCCAATTGGAATAAATGTTGAACATCCTGTAACTCAAGTTTATACAAAAATGGTTTAGCAGAATCATTCATAAAACGTTTGCAATTAATTGGTAGACCATTGCTTATAAGAGCTAAGCTTTTTACATCTGTATGAGGACATGCTATTTTGCATGTGGCGTCACTTGTACGCATTAGGCTAGTAACTTATCATAAGTACTCGCCATTATAATTAGCTTATGGCCGTGAGCCATATATTTCCCATCTGAAATTTTTTTTATGTACAATATATGTTCCAATTGTTCTACCACAACGCACTAAAATAGGTTCTCAAAAAAGGTTAGGAATATATATTGGATATTATTTCCATAAATTATTAAATATCTTGAACCCCTGACGAGTGATGTGTTTACTGAACAATTTGTTGATTGTCATTTTAATAAGACAAATTTTCCAACATTAGGGGGAGGAATTAAAAAGTTGGAAAAGGAATTACATGGAATGCATCGTTATTGTCTCATTTAGATCTCCGTACAAATCAATGTGTACCTGAAGTTCAAAAAATAATTCTTTTGCAAATATAACAAATCAGTTACTAGATGCATTTATAAATGATAAGAAAGTGACTAAGTCATATATACTAGCTGCAAATACCCCATTAAATGCAGTAAGTTGTCACTAATGAGTCTGGGACACGCCAAAAGCATGATAGACCATTCGATTCCAAAGATAAAAATCCTCGAAAAAGAAATAGTCAATAAATGACTCAATTAAGAATATGGATGCTCTAGAAGAAATCCTAGATATGAGTACTCATAAGAATATTGAAGTAAATGAGATTAATAATGAGATCTCAATAAATTATTGAACCATATAAATTGACAACATTTTTGCATACAATGTTACTCATAATATTATTTATGAAAATGAGTATGAAAAATACCAACATAGAAAGAATTGATTTATATGGAAAGGAACAGTCCAATATAAATAAAGTCATTTTCTAAATCGTGAGGACTAGTAGTTCAAACATCAGAGAATGTCAAACATGTGTAATACAAATGAAGTATTTGTAAAACAAATTGAGTGAAGTCACAAGATATAAAGCGAGACAAATCCTACAATAATTCTCACAATAGACTGGTTTTAATTATGAGAAAACATATTCTCTAATGGTTCATATACAATACCATGAGATATCAATTTATCTGATTGTGCATGAAAAGTTTAATATACATCTTATGGATGCGGTCTTAACACATTTATATAAACATCTTAATAATGATATTTATTTATGAAAATTCCTGAAGAATTAAAGGTGCAATAATCTTATAATTCAAATATTAGAGAATCATATATATATATATCATAGAGATTCCTACAAAATATTCCTGATGAAGGTGATATAATCATCTTATTCAATATTTGTTGGCATGAGGGTACAAAAATAACCCTATTTGTCCATATCCTTTTATAAAGAAATTACAACCTGAGATTTACTATATGTTGATGATTTGAGCAAAAACTCCTGAAGAGATTTCAAAGGCAATAGAATTTCTGAAGAAAGAAATTAAGATGATAAATTTTTCCTTAGTTTGCAAATAAAACATAGAGCAAATGGAATTGCATCAATTTATACATCAAAGCTCTTTTGTGGATTATGTACATCATTGAATACTCCTATAGTTGTTCATTCACTTGATGTGAAAAATATATATCATTTGATCTCAAAAAGATGATGAAGAATGTTAGGTATGAAGAACTATACATTTTGAGAAATAAGTGCACTTATATAGCTTGACTAGTTTATATATTGCACTTTGTAGTATTTTTCAGTAATTTCGTTACATATATATGATATTCCTCCAAAAGGAGGATATTGGAGTAGAGTTAAACATATGGTACGTTTTATCTGAGAATTAGTTTACATCGATTCATTTTATTCTAATATATTAATTATGAGTTGGTTGCAAAGATGTAGGTTAGTTATCTAACACATACAAGCTAGATCTTAAACATGTTACTTAGTACATGGAGAATAATTTTTATATCATGATGATCAGTGAAACAAACCATAATGACCACTTCCTCAAATCATGCTGAAATTCTAGTAATTCACGAATCTAGTGAGAATTATATGGCTATGATCAATGACTCAGCACATTCGTAGAACATATGGTTTGTCTTCTAGTAAAAATCTTCCTACGATATTATACGAAGACAACAAAACATGCATATCTCAAATCAAAGGAGGATACATTAAAGGAGATAAAACAAAACATATTTCACCAAAGCTATTTTACACTCATGGTCTTGAAGAAAATGGTGACATCACTGTACAACAAATTTGTTCGATGGATAACGTAGCAGACTTATTTACAAAATCATTACCAACCACAACCTTTGCGAAATTGGTGCACAATATTGGAATTCGGTGACTCAGAGATCTCAAGTGATGTTACCATGAGGGGGAGTAAATATACTGTATTCTTTTTAAAAAGTATTAGATTATATGAAATATGTATTTTTTTTCCTTCACTAGAATATTTTTTTCCAATAGTTTTTCCTAGTAAGGTTTTAACGAAACATATTTCATATATATAATGGGCATCTAAAGGGGAGTATTATAGATATTATGATAATAGATGCTCATTAGATGCTCATGCTTAGTATTCAATGACTATGTGTCATGCCCTCATTATCCGAAGTGTTGTCCATGTGTCTCAATATTACACATTATTAGTGTCCATGTAATCCACTCCCTACTTGTCAAATTGCCTATAAATAGTGACATTTTGTGGGTTTTGGAATACACACATTAGGTAAATTAAAAAAAGATTGGAAAGTGGAGAAGTCCATCCTTTTTATTTTATTTACTTTTGTTATTTATTTATTTCATATACTTATATATTATGTTTAATTTATTTATTTTATTATTATATTATATGTATATTAATATTATATTTTATTGGTATCCGTGTGTCTGTTGTGCTTTTTAAGTTCACAACACTAAATAGCTTTTAAAGGAAGCCCTTTATTAGTATTTCTTCCATACATTTATATATATATATATATATATATATATATAATCTCATTTGACTTGAGGATTTCATAAAAATTATCTCAAGATCATTCTTAAAACCGGTCTTTAGTACAAATGGGATGTACTCATAAATAAATAAATAAAGAGAAAATATAAGTTTACGCTCCTATATGTATATAAACACCATATGAGACTTATAATTTTATCAATTAAATTTTTAAATTTTCGTTAGCAAATCAATTTAGACCCTCTAAAAATTCTTTTGAAAGTTGACTATGCATCAATTTTAATCGTTCATTTTATTGATATTAAGATTATACATTTAAAAGTTGTCCATGAATGTAAGAAATGAATGCATGGACAACTTTTAAATGTATAATCTTAATATTCTAAATTGATTCACTTATAACATTTTAGAAGTTTAATTAAAACAAGTATATATTTCGCACGACATTTTTCGAACTAAGTTTGAATTAAGGTGTTAATTGATATAGTTACAAAAATTTAGGGGTTCGAATTGATACAACTATTAACTCGAGATTTAAATTGATAAGACTCCAAAATTCACGGGTGTAAATTAAATACCATAAATAAAAATATACATACAGGGCAAATGATGAGAGGAATGACACTACAACAACAGTCATAAGATGCAATTAACTCTATGTTGAGTTTAATCTTTTAAGTATTTAATTTTGAAAATAAGTCATTTTGAAAAAAATCAAATGTTTGATAATTATTCAAAATAACTTTTGGAACATTTTTAAAATATATTTTAAACCGTTTTTATCAAATGAATCTAAATAAAAATGATTTTTACTTTAAAAACACTTTTTTCTTAGCCAATTGGGACAGCCCTAAGTCGAGGTTTAAAATTCTATTTTAGTATTGGTTTCTCAAAAGTCAAAATCCCTATTTTATTTTAATAATTAAAACTATTAAAATTTTGATTTTAATTTGTTAACACAAAAAGTAATGTTAGCTTATACGGTGTTGATTTGTACAAAAACCATCTTCTTAATCCATTTCATAATTTGATGTCTAACCTAATTCATTGAATATGTTTTAAATATTTATTTATCACCCATTCTAACAAGTTAGATGAAGCAACAATTATCATTATAAAAATTCAAAATGTTTGAAATTCGCAATTGTTTTACTATAAATACCGTGGTAGAGCCATAAATTTTATATGAGACACTATATGTACAAGTCTAATAAAAAAATCAATAAATGAATATAAAAATATATATATATATTCATAACTTTATATATTAATCAATTTATTACATTGCAATTAGCCTCTACGTGTTTTCATGTTTTGAAATTGATCCTGACTTTTTACGTACTTCTAGTTTAATAGAATATAACATAAATAAAATGTAGCATCCTTTGAAATGTTATATTCTAACTAATTAGAATACACATAACCAAGTTGTATTAGATCATCTTGACTTTGTACCAAAATTCTTAAGTAGAAAAATATAATTTCGAGGCTGACAAAAACTTTTTAGTAAATATGCTATACGAACTTGATTTCGAATATTATAATTATAATCATAAATTTTGGTTCTTGGACCAAGATCTACAGGTAGTTTTTATAGATTGATTTCTGTATAAACTCGATTAGAATCCAAAACATTTTTCTTCTTTAAAAATGATACATCTACAATCTTTGATGTTGTTTTTCTTTTATAATATCTCTCCATATTAATTTTGAATTAACTCTACAAAAGTATTAATAATAAGAATATTACATTTTATTATATAGATTTAAAGACATAAAAACTTAAAGTCTAACTTACTTACCGAGTTCAATATCCAAACGAGTAACAACAAATAATCCTCTTGCTTGAACTGTGAAATTAATTTTAAAAACCTATACAAGTAAATGTAAATGTAAAAATAACATGGAAACAATAAAAAATATATAAAGTGTAATGTGAATATAAAAATTATGTCCAAATCTCATACAAAATCTAAAATAAAATGTTACAAATAGTAGAGTCAAACCGTATCTATTGACAACCAAATAACACTACATGCCAACAAGTCAATGTCTTTATTATTATACTTGAACTTTATATTTGTATTAATATATATTACCTTATAATTTATATTAAAAATACAAATATAAAAGATGAATAAATTGAGAGGGACACGGGTTCCTAGCCTCTACGTGGCTTCATTCATGACTACAAAAATATTTATGGTCAAATAAACAAATATGGGAGTGGCTATCTTTACCTTTTTTTTTTTTTTTTTTTTTCTGAAAAATGCTATCTTTACAAGTTGAACCTTCGAATTGGGCAAACACTACTCTACAAAAATTGTTTTGCATCCGGGACATATTGGTCTTTTTAGAATCGAAGTTTAATAAAGTATATTTTGTTATTTATTATTTCACATTTGTTCTTTTTTATGTTCTTTTAATTTATTCTAAAAAAAAAATAGGTGTAAATATAGCAATCAAATCCAAACTATTAGCAGATATATTATAATATAAAGAATTTACAAATATAACAAAACTTAAACTTTTTAAGACTAATAATTAAGTATATAGTAACATTTTAGCAATAAACTCTATTATTGATAAACTTTAGACTCTATCATGGATAGTCTATCACTAATAAGGTTCTATCCATGATAGAGCCTATCACTAACAAAAGTTTATCATCGATAGGTTATACACTTACTTTTTATACTTCATATTTATTGTATTAAAAAATAAAAATAAGTAAATGCCTCGACTACAAGTCTGAAAAATCACTTTAAAGGAATTTTGAAATTGTTAAAATCATATTTGTCATATTCAAAAATTATTTTGAAATACGTCTTTAATCACTTAAAATTAATTCAATATTTAATTTTACACTTTTAAATATAAACTTTTTATTACCAAAATTAATTTTAAATCATTAAAAAAAGTAATTTTAACCCTTTGAGGAGAGGGACCAATTTTGCCTTCAAAAGTACATATTTGTTGTAAAAAATTTTAAAAAGAACTTTTCTTAATTTTAAAAACTTTACTATAAGTCCAATAACTTCTAATTTTTGTGTCACATAGAAACAAATTGCACATAACTCCAACCTCACTAGTTGCAACATAGAGCCATATCATCACCGTAAAAAGGGGGGTGGGAAAGGAGAAAAAAGAAAAGAGCATGTTGTCCTAAAATACCCTTTACAGATATATATCCATATTTATCAATGTAAGTACAAAGCTTCACACATGATGTAGGATGAAAACTCATTGTTATTAAACTGGTTTCCACTGTCCCAAAATACCCTTTACATATATATACATATTGATCAATGTAAGTAAAGCTACAAAGCTTCACACATGGTGAGGATGGAAATTCATTGTTATTAAACTGGTTTCCATACTGTAAGCACTTCTTGGAACATCTCCATCATCAGTTCCCGGTCCGCTTGCCTGAAGAAGTCGTTTATTTCGTCTCTAAGGTCGTAAACCTTACCGAAATCGAATAAGTATGCTAAGCATCCTTTTTTCAGTTTATGCAGCTGATAAAGCCATGCTTCTTGCAGTCTCCCAAGGACATTCCCCGAGTTTATGTCTTCCAAGAGGCTCTCTTCGCACGCATCTTTTAGGTCTACAATACCATACTTGTTCGCTGCCCCAAGAAGCGACAGTCGATGCTTCCAGAAGTTGTCTTCAGTTATGGTTCCATACAAGTAACGTAACAGAGCCATGCAGGCTTCTAGAGTCATGTCTTCTATGAAGATGATGGAAGACTCTTTTTCCTTGAGATTGTGATGGAACATGCTCTTGAAAACCAGAGAACTGGCCGATAAAATGGCTTTATGAGCTTGTAAAGTGCCATCAATCGTCTTTATGGTGACATCGGCATAGATAGCCTCGTCTAGCATGCGAGAGAGGCATTGAAGAGTGCTTTGAGATGATACTGATTGCATCGTCCCCTCCATCGGCCATATAGAACTCGCTTCTCCTCCCTTCAAACCCTTTCAGATTCAACTGTTAGATAAACTATGGCTAGCAAATGTAAGCAGAAGAAATCTGAGAATGTTCAGCCACAGTCAAATCTCTACATGGATTTTCAGAATGAGCAGATTTTCAGACAAATTACGGTCAACGTCCCCAAATACCTTTTGCTACAATCAGAATTTCCAGAAATCTATCACAAGAACTGGGCATCATATGCTGAATTGAAATTAAGTTGAACCAATCTCTCAAGATGTAATTTTAGTGCACCAGACTAAGTATTGGAACTCACATTCATAGGGCAGATCTTCAAGTCAAGAAATTCGACATCAACAATGAAGCGACCATGGAAGGTGGAATCAACAGCCCAAACAAAGTCTTCACTTGTTCGAAGAAGTTTTTCATGAACTACAGGAGAAGAACTGTACATATAAATTGAGTATTTCAGAGTATCATCAAACCAAACATCATACCATTTGACCAAAAAAGAACAAGATTTGAAAACAATAATTGGATCGAAGGCTCCAAGTGGTCTAAACTAAATAACAGATTTCCAATACAGAAAAGCCTTAAAATACGTCAATTATATATGATACTTCGACATATTTTCCCCAAGATTTGTTTCATGTTGACATCTGAAAATCAAAAGATTACATGGAGATACTTCAATGAATTAGTAATAATAGGAAGGGTATTATATTCTATGGAAAAAGATATGTGATCCACACAGGCAATGCCCAAGAACAACGAGGAGAAGAAATCATAACGAATAGTTATAAAAGCTGGTACTAAATAATCCGGTTTTGTTTGATGAAGTATACAAGATGTTAATAGCTGCACATGTATTATCTAAGAAAATTATTCATGATTCCCATAAAACAATTTAAGCAAAAATTATGGGAACTGTTATATAAGTGAAATTCAATAATCATTGAAGATTATTAAACGATTTCAACTATGAAACTATATGGATTGCCACACATAACAGATCTCGCATAAAGGATTCACTAACACTTGAATAAAAGTTCATTACAAGGAGAAAGAAAATCACGAAGAAAAACAGAGAATGTTCGAAATTGCTCATCTAACTCACACAGTTGTTCAATCCCATCCGCTTTCCTCAATGAATACAGCTTCAAAGCTCTCAACCACAACATGCAAAGCTCAAAAGTAAAAAAAAAAGTATAAAAAAAAAAAAAATCACTCAAGTGGATAATCAGAACACATACTGGGAGAAACAGAAGGTCTACGGTTGGGTCCAACGCTAGAGACTCGAATAAAAAACCGAGCAATTGGAGGCTGTTCCTTGGCGATCTTCGACGGCTCAGGGAACAAACGAACGTGCAGATATCGACTCTTCTCGACCGACAAATGCCTCAAATCCAGTAGATAAATTCAAGAACAGACTAAGAATAACTACAATTGAAAACAAAAGAAAAATGAAATGAAGTTGTTGAGAGAAGAGTACCAATTCCAGATTCCGACCTTGAAAGGATCGGATTTCTTGAAGTTGCAAGGGCCGAGGCTGTCGATCCTCCATTGAGCTAACCTTGAAATTGTATCTACCCTAGAATCAACCATAGCTCTGCAAGGCAACTGGTTTGTACTCTACGATAGAGATGAAGGAGACAGTGGACGAGTTATATTACAAAGGTACTTCACCACTAAGGCTTAAATTTGGGATTCATTTTGGAGCCTTAAATCAGGGTTGAGTTGACTACCTTTTTTCAAGATAAAGCTTTCAATTTTTATTATTATTATTATTTTTTTTTGCTTGTTTCTGTTGGGTAAAATGTTTTTTTTTTCTATGACGTTTGATATTGATGTCTATTTAGTCCCATGATTTTAAAATAAATACTTTAGTATTCGAAGTTTGAAAAATAGTTCTAAATAATCCTTGAAGCTACTTGAACTATTAGTTGAAAATGTCGTGTCCATTAAATGATGAGCTTGCTAGCTTATTTGTAAAAAAAAATAATTTATTTTTTTACTGATGTGGCTTTCCTCCTCTTTTCCTCTTTTCCGTCGCCTTCTTAAACTGTAACATACCGAGCTTCGGATAAATTGGGGTTAATTATCTTAAATTGTTGGGCTTTAATTTTCTTTAGTTTTTGGATTTTGGAGCCAACTTAAAACAATTGAGGAGATGATTAATTTTATGTGGTTTTAAATCGATTTAAATGTTTGGAAGGATTTAATTTGTATCAAATGATGGATTTTGTGCCCTTTAATTTTGGTTTTTGAAGCCTAAATTAAGGTAATTTGAAAAATTAATTGTTTTATTAATTTGATAGAATCTTTGGAGACTTTAGAGATATTATGATAAAATATATGATTTATCTTTTTAAAATTTGAAAAAAAAAAAAAGAATTAGGATATTTGAAATTAAAGGAAAAGAGGCAGAAAATCGGAGAGAGACAACAGTTCGGTTTTTCAGGGACAACTTCCAGAAAATTGTCTATTGCTTGAGTTTGAACCGTTGGATCGTGTTGAAATTTGGTCAGTCTGTTTGAGATGTATAAGGTCTCGTTTTGAATGGTTGGATCGTTGTTTGAAGCTTTGATTTATCTGTAATCACTACTGTATAAAATCTGTAGAATCTGCATAGGTTAGTGATCTCCTTCGGGATTTCTCCAGAGGTTAGTGTTTCCTTCGGGATTCACCAAAGGTTAATGATCTCCTTTGGGATTTCACTAGAGGTTAGTGATCTCCTTTGGGATTTCACCAGAAGTTAGTGATCTTCTTCGGAATTTTATTAGAGGTTTGTGTTTCCTTCGGAATTCACTAGAGGTTAGTGACCTCCTTCGAGATTTCACCAGAGGTTAGTGATCTCCTTTGAGACTTCATTAGAGGTTTATGTTTCCTTTGGGAATCACCAAAGGTTTGTATTTCTTTTGGGATTCACCATAGGTTTATGACTCCTTCGGGATTCACCAGAGGTTGTAATTTCTTTCGAGACTTCACCAAAGGTTAGTGATCTCCTCCGGGATTTCACCAAAGGCTTGTGGGTACATCTCACCTACGGTAAGACAGGTTCAATTATCCATTAGATGGTCATCTAGGATTCGTAGAGGTTTTTGCTTGTCTCACTATAAAATTGCATTTATTGGACATAAATGCATAGCTTGACCCCGGTAGTGGGGTTACTTACTGAGTATTTTATACTTATTCTTTATTATGTTATGTTTTTAGGTAGGATAAGGACACACTGGCGAATGATAGAAAGAATCTATGACTGTGCCATTCAGACCAGAGAGATGCTACCGCTCATGTTTTCATATTTTGATATTTTAAATTTTAGTCTTGATGTTTGAACTTAGAGTTCCATTGTTTGAAATTTTTATTTATAAAGTTTCATGAAATTTATTTTTATTTTAGGGAAACCTCGACCAAATATTTTTTGTTATTTAGATTTTACAAAAGCTATTTATTTAATAAAATTATGTTGATTTTAGTTAATATTTATGAGAGAGTCGTTTTGAGATTTATGCATGCATGTAGTAAGGACCTAGTATAAGTCCTAGAAAGTCAAGTCGTTATAATTGGTATCAAAATCTAAGTCTTAGGTTCTGTAGGCTGACTTACATTGTAAGTCTAGAATGTCCCTATGGCTCATCAACAGATTCTTCGTCATCACCAGGTATGTCCGGGTAGTAAAAGTATTAGGGTAATTGCAATTGGTAGCATTTTTAGGAATAACCAAGTGTATAATATCATTTAAAAAAATTTTGTAAATATAGACAAGTCTATCAACGATAGACTTCTATCATTGATAGACTCTTACCAGTGATATGGTCTATCACTGATAGACTCCTACTAATAATATGGTCTATCACTGATAGACTATTTAAATTTGACCATATTTGTATTTTTTTTTTTACATTATGTTATATCTGCTAATATTTTGGGTCTAATGTCTATATTTACAACTGTCCCAAAGTACTATGAAAAGTTTTACATAAAAATATTTGTTCAGTTTGATATCACAAGTTATGTTTTATTGCTTGGTAATGTCTATATGGAAGCTAGTATGAGATGAATTTTCAGTAAGACTTAAAACAAACCGATGGATGTTAAAAGTTACTTAACACCATTTTATCTTATGAAAGGATTGCTAAGAAATAATAGATAATTCAAAGATCTTTAAATCTGATGAACTATGTAGTGTTATGATATGGCAGTGTAAATAGTAAATGATGTATCTATCTAAGCCAAAGAATAAAGTAGTATAGTTAAGAATTCACTAAGGAATGGTGATATATTTTGGCATTAAATAATGAAGTTGGTGGTAGAACGAATAAATACCCCTCGCAAGGCATGCACTCAAGTATAAGGCTACCGTAGCTTTATAAATAAGAAAGGAAGAATAGACTATAACTCTATTAAAGGCTACTGGATATTAAAGTCAAAATGTTTCAAGAGAAATGTTGAAATGATTAATAGTTCATGGTCATTTTTTTGTGGTGTTGAAGATTGATGGATTGAGTAAGATGTTGTGTTTTGGTTCTTCATACACATGCCTAAAAGGAAGAAGAATTACTAGTTGGAGTTGTTGGCTATTGATTAAAGCTTTTGATAGGTTATCATTACTCTTGTAATGGACTAAATAGGGTACCTTGGGTTTTTTTTTCATGTACTATGCCCTAAAGGGTTAGGAAGGTTCAAGTTGGAAAGTAAGTGAACTTAAGGCGAAGAATATCTTCATAAAAGTACCTAGTTTAGTTGATCTGATTAAAAACTAAAGTTATAATTTGAAAAGTACATAAGACTTGAAGTGGGAAAAAAAAAAGTTAAAGAGAGATGAAAGTGGAGTTCTTAGTAACAAAGACTATCCAATATAGAATGTATTATAAGTTTGCATTGCGATTTTATTGAGGATAACGGGAGTATGGGTGCATAAAGGAAGTCGTGCCAATGTAAAACACATGACAAACATGAAACTAAGATTGTTGATGGATGGAAAAAAAAAAGTGGATTTGAGAGGTTAAGGAATTGTAAAGGATTGTATTCAAGATACTTCAAAAGTGCCTATGTTTTGTCTATGTTTTTGTTATGATGAAAGGACTCAAGTTTAATTAAGAGAGAGGATAAGTATTTGGAGTTTAAAAACAATGTTAATTGGTGGAGGATACTCTCTTCTAAAGTTTGAAGTTTGGAATTGAATTGTAGATTAATATAGATAATCACATGACTTGCTTGGTATAGAGATTATATTTCACTTGGGAAATGGAAAGCGCGCCTTAAAATTTGTTGGCCTCAACAAAGATAAGTGTGAAGAAAACAATAGTATTTAGGAAAGGTTTTATTATGTTAAGAATATAAAGAAAATTCATATTTTGAGATCAAGGACTAAGTTTGGTTTGACTCTCTAAGTTAAGAGTTGGATGTTTACGAACATTTGGGTATGACTTGAACTGTCTTTGCTTTGGAAATTTGGAGATGTTATTTAAATGGGGAGAAGGTATAGATCTTTATGGGCAACTAAAGTTTAAAGTACTTATTCACTTCGATCGATGAAGCAATTCCAAAACAAAAGGATAAGGTGAGAACTAGGTATCAAAAGCTTTTTCAAAATTTGAACTTTCAAGGACGAAAGTTCTAAAGGTGGGAATAATGTAACATCCCGAGCTTCTGATAAATTAGGATTAATTATCTTAAATTGTTGGGCTTTAATTTTCTTTAGTTTTTGGATTTTGGAGCCAACTTAAAACAATTGAGGAGATAATTAGTTTTATGTGGTTTTAAATTGATTTAAATATTTGGAAGAATTTAATTTGATCATTGATGGATTTTATGCCCTTTAATTTTGGTTTTTGGAACCTAAATTAAGGTAATTTGAGATGTTAATTACTTTATTACTTTATAGAATTTTTGGAGATTTTGGAGATATTATGATAAAATATATGATTTATCTTTTTAAAATTTGAAAAAAAAAATGAAAGAATTGAGATATTTGAAATTAAATAAGAGTGAAAAGAGGCAGAAAATCGAAGAGAAAGACAGTAGTTCGGTTTTTCAGCAAAAACTTCCACAAAATTGTCTATTTCTAGAGTTTGAACCATTGGATCGTGCTGAAATTTGGTTAGTCTATTTGAGATGTATAAGGTCTTGTTTTGAACGGTTAGATCGTTGTTTGAAGTACTAGTTTATCTGTAATAACTGTTGCATAGAATCTGTAAAATTGGAAACATCCCTTCTCTCTCATCCTCGCAAACCCTCCTCATGCAAGACCCCCAATACCAGCCGCTAGCCTAAACAAGTTGTGCCATCCAATAGCAATTTCCGCCACCCGCCTATGGTTGTCGTTGCCACCACTGCCGCTAGTGCCATTGTCGCCGGAATTGATATTTTGGGTATATTATTTGGTGTTTTATGGGTTTTCTTGGAAGATCTTGAATACCCATCAAATTTTGGTTTATGTTTTGGCTTACCTATATTGTCTTGATGTTGAAATTGGGTTTTACAAACTCTCAAGATGCTTTCTGATAAGATTAAAATTGTTACGCATCCTTTTTTGTAAGATCTGGGGTCTTTGGTGAGAATTTTTGGATACCCACTAAGTGTTGGCTCAACTTTTATTTTAATTGTGATTTTTGGAGGTTGGATTAGAAGGTCTAAATTTGTTGTCCATTAGAGTTAAAGGTTTATTTTGGTGATATAGTTGTTGGTTCGTGATGATTTTGAAGCTTCGAAGTGATTTTGGATCAAACCACATGTTGAGTAAGTTGTTTAGAGACATTCGGGTTAAGTTGTGATTAGAATTGTATCCTAAACGTCGGATTTAATTTTGGTTTATGTTTTTGGATTTATTCAAGATTCAAGGTTTTGCGGAGTTGAATTGCTAGTTATTTAGAATTAATTCCAAGGTAAGTAATCTTACTCTAATTTTAGAGAGAGTATATGAGTATAACGATAATTCTGCTTGAAGCACGTTATGTGAATGTGCATGATCTAGAATTTTATGAAATATTTTATGAGGATGAATAAGCATGAACTAAGTTTTATATGATATGTTCTAAGAATGTATGAGCATGATGATATATTTCCATGATTGTGGAATTCTGATTTTATTGCATGATATTTATGTTAGTGATAGTTGCCCCATACCCATAATCGTGTACCCACCAGAGATTAGTGATCTCCTTCGGGATTTCATCCGAGGTTTGTGTTTCTTTCGGGAATCACCAGAGGTTTGTGTTTCCTTCAAGATTCACTAGAAGTTAGTGAAATTCTTCGGGATTTCACTAGAGGTTAGTGATATCTTTCGAGATTTCACTAGAGGTTTGTGATCTTCGGGATTTTTCCAAATATTTGTGTTTTTTTCGGGATTCACCTGAGGTTAGTGATCTTCTTCGGGATTTCACCAGAAGTTAGTGATCTCCTTCGGGATTTCATCAGAGGTTTGTGTTTCCTTCGAGATTCACTAAAGATTAGTGATCTCCTTCAGAATTTCACTAGAGGTTACTGATCTCCTTCGAGATTTCACCAGAGATTTGTGTTTTCTTTGGGATTCACCAAAGGTTTGTGACTCCTTCAGGATTCACCAGAGGTTGTGATTTCTTTCGAGACTTCACCAAAGGTTAGTGATCTCCTCCGGGATTTCACCAAAGGCTTGTGGGTACGTCTCACCTACGGTAGGACAGGTTCATTATCCATTAGATGACCATCCAGGATTCGTAGAGGTTTTTCCTTGTTTCACTAGAAAGTTGCATTTATTGGACATAAATGCAGAGCCTGACCCCAGTAGTGGGGTTACTTATTGAGTATTTTATACTTATTCTTTATTATGTTATGTTTTCAGATAGGATAAGAACACACCGACGAATGAAAAAAAGAATCCATGATTGTGCCACTGGGACCAGAGAGATGCTTCCTTTCATGTTTTCATGTTTTAAATTCTAGTCTTGATGTTTGAACTTAGAGTTCCATTGTTTGAAATTTTTATTTATAAAACTTTATGAAATTTATTTTTATTTCAGGGGGACCTCGACCAAAGATTTTCGGTCATTTAGATTTTACAAAAGCTATTTATTTAATAAAATTATTTTGATTTTAGTTAATATTTGTGGGAGAGTCATTTTAAGATTCATGTATGCATGTAGTAACGACCTAGTATAAGTCCTAGAAAGTCGGGTCATTACATAAATTTTCTCCAACCTCCATCTAATATTAAATTAATAAAACTAATATTTATGTGGTCTCCATCTCCGCCCGATTTCAGTATTGTTGTCTCGTGTCTGTCTTGCTTCTACCATCGATGCCTATTCCTCCCCTATTACATAGTTGGAGTATTCATTGTCTGGATATAAGAACTCAAGCTACCATTTATGTTTTTATTTAAATATCTTCTATTTTTGTCCTTCACTTTGTGATGTTCTGATTTTTTTTTTATTAATGGCACATTGTGATTGATTTCCTCTTTTTTTTAAAAAAAAAAAACCAATTCCTAGAGTGGTGGTTCTTTGCATTTTTTCCAAGTTTTGTACATCAAACTTTCTTCTAATTCATTTCATTCGTAAATAGAAAATGGGATTTTAATTTGGAGAATTTTATTGTTTTCACTTTTGATTTTGTATATATTTGGTTAGCTAATTTAGTTGGATTTGCAAAGTCTCTCCTTCATTCTTCACCTGGTGGCAGAAGATGCAACATAATCCTTATTCTTCATTGGGGGGCGATGGCAAAAAGTAGCAGACATCAACCGGAAAAATCTAGACATTAACTTCAAATCTCAGGACTAAAAGTATATTTTATCCTTTTTATTTTTGTTATTGTCTTTTTTTTAAAAAAAAAATTATAATAGTAATGTTAATCTTATTTTTTCACGGTTGTTTTAGTTTTAGCTCGCTTTCTAGTTCTTATTTTGGTTCTTTTTCATTGCTCATTCCTTTTTGTTTTTGCTCTGGTTCTTACTTACTCTCTTATTCTTTACATTTGGTTTATTTTAGAACTAGAACGACTTTATTCATTGTTGCTATCGGAAATGAAATTGAGAGCAAAGAGCTAGAAAAAAAAAAAAAGTCTAGAAGAAGAAGGGAGGGAGAGAGAATGATGAAAGTTAAGCGATATGAAGAAAATGAAGAATTAAAAAAAAAAAGTTTGAAAATGGTTATAAAATCTTATTTTGAAAAATTAGGTCAAGTAACATTGGACCTAATTCTTATTGGTCAAAATCTACTCAATAATCTATTAAACTTTCATTAACATACTAATGTTTCTATATTTTCGTTTTCATGAATTTGACAACTACATGTCCAAATTACTTTTAAAATTTTCTAAATTTTCAATTTTATGTGTAAGTTCAAATTGTTTTATTTTGTATTTAATAAGTCAAACAAAAATCAATCATTTTAAAAACTTAAATTAGATAAACTAAAAAAAAACGAGAAACACAATTAAAAAAATAAAATGAAATATTGAAACAAAAATTTACTCATTTGTGCAAAAGTCTTTTCTTTTGTGGGGAAAAAAAAGAAATGAAAAAATGGCGAAGGGCAAAATAGAGAGGACAAAAAGCTGTTGTGTGGAAAATTTTTGAAGATGAGAAAATTCTTTGTATAGTTGTTTTCTTACCGAAGTTTATTAAATTAATAAGGAACTAAATCTTATAATGATGTCTTTTTTAAGAATTTTTGTGGATTCTTAAAGAAAATAAATTCAATAGATTACTGGCAAGATTTTTTTTTAGTCAGGAAGATAAAAATATGATATTTAATATACATTTAATGATATATTTGACATTACATAAATATGACATTCAAAATTACTATTAATCATAAATCTACCATTGAATGATAAAAAGAAATAGAATATTATAAAAATTTTGGGGTAATAAATAAGTAGCTGGATTTGGAGGATGTAAAGCTGATTTATTTTTATTTTTTTTTGGGGGAAAAAGATGATGTTTGTGAAATTTGTGTACAAAAAATGCTATATGCTATAATTTTTGTAGTTTTATTGAGCCGTTGGATCCAATATCAGTGACGCTCTCACAGTTGGGCTGGACTTTTCGATTAAAAAGAATTGGGCCTGAAATCAGCCCATTTCCACGAAGGAAAAATAATAATTAATAGTAATAAAATTCTGTAGATTAAGACAAAAAAAATATAAAAAGGGGCATTCCGAGAATCGAACTCGGGACCTCTCGCACCCAAAGCGAGAATCATACCACTAGACTAAATGCCCTTCACATTAACTAATAATTCATTATCATTATCAAACTTGGATGCTATTTTAAATTTCTAGCCCATACTTTTATAGCTTTATTTCGATTTTTTTTTTTGGAAAATTATCATTTTTTAGTTCTCAAGTTTTGAAGAATAAGTGTGTTTGATCCCGAAAATCATCCTTATTTCCTGATCTACACTCGCAATCGCAGTCAAAGAATCTTTTTAGTTCCTAGTTTTATAAGAATAGATTTACTTCGTCCCTGAGTTTTCAAAATAAACCTTTTTAGTTTCTGAATTTTTAAAGGTAGGTTTAAAAAAATCTCTCTAGTAACTTTATACTATTATTTTAAATAATCATATAACATTTTAAATTAGAAGAATGATTATTAAAAACTACATCCTTTCTTCAAAGATCTTTTAAACATAGTTTTAAAGCTCAATGATTAGAAAGGTACATTTTGAAAATTTGAGGACCAAATATACTTATTTTTTTTAGGACTAAAAAGATAAATTTTTAAAACTTAAGAACCAAATGCGCATATTCTTCAATACTTGGTGACTGAAAAGATAATTTTTTCTCTCTCTCTTTTTGTAAGAAAAAAAAATATATGATTACATATTGTTTTCTACCTTAGCTTGATACCAAAAGTCGTAACTATTTGCAAGGGAAAACAAAATATAAAGTTTTAAAATTTTTGAAGGAAAAAGATATTATTGTCGGTTTAAATATATTTCCATTGTTAGACCGTGATGCTTTCATATTTATCGTCTAAATCAATCTCATACACGAAATGCTACACCTCTTCATCATCTAACCACTTCGATCTGGATAGTTGTAATGGGATAAATGATGTGATTGTCCATTCCAAACATATTTCCATTTTTAGATCGTGATGTTTTATCTATGGTCTAAAACACACTCATACATCAAAGGATATACCACCTTCAACCCAACCAGTAGTAACAAAGAAAGAACGTGATCATTCATCCAAATATATTTTTAGCATTAAATCATGATATTTTATACTTACTATAATTATTAAAAGATATATAGACAAAATGAGTCGATAAATATTCTTCCATTGTAGTGCCGATAATGATATTTTCTTTTTATAATTAAAGCAATAAATAAAATAGAAATCAACCGAAAAAATCAACATCTTAAATAAGAATTATCTTATCGTGTTTATATATGGCATACGCAATGGTGGATCTAGAAATTTTATTGACGGAGATTTATATATAATTTAATAAAAATAAATGTGATGAATGAAACTTGAACTTGGTTCTAGAGGGGGGCTAGAAAGTAATTTTACATTAGGTTAGTTAGTGATTTTGTTATTATCTCAACCTTTTATATATATATATATATATTATATAAAGAGCATTGAGAAGGGTTGAATCCATACTAAATCCACTCTTCAACATACGTGTAACATAATTTAAAGATGAAATTAAAAAAAATATATATATCGCGATAAATTAAGTGAAATAGTAAATGGATATTTCATATATAAGAAGGTCATTAAAAAAAATGTTTTAAAGTTAAATAAAAAAAGCACTATTTTTCATGCCAGCCACTCGCATAATGCGACACTTTGGTTATTACTTTGTCCATTTTAAAATTTATTATAAAACATAAATTTAATAGTTTAAAGCCAATTTTGATAAAATAAAAATTATGCTTAAAAATATAAATTGAATATTAAATTAATTTGGGTGATGAAAGACACATTTCGAAGATATTTTAAGTGTGATAAAAATGATTTTAACAATTTTAAAATCAAATTCAAACATGCATTAAATTTCAATGAAACAAAACTTGACCAAAACATATTGTCCTCAAATTTAATCTCACGAACTACAAAATTAATGAAATTAAAAGCTAGTTTTGATGAGAAAACAATGTAAAGAAAAACATAATAAGATAAAGAAATGAAGAAGATGCATATATATACATAAAAGAAAAAAGATTTGATTAATACCGTATTTTTAAAATAGTTGTTGGAGAATACAATTTGGTTAAATTGTCAATTGGGCTTGAGATCCAATTCAATTCAAGTTCAATGAGGGAAAATTGGACCAAAGAAAAGGTTGAGTCCAAGCACCATGTTTTGTCCAAGTCACTTTTTAGACCAAATCTAATTATTTAAGTTGTAATTTTTTTAAGCCAAATAAGCATCGTTAAATAATAAACCCAACTCCATCGAATCATAAAATACTTAAGCTGGATTGATTTGAGTTTACTCAGGTCATTATTTAGATTTTTGTTTTAAAAAGAAACAAAATGTTAATATGTAAAAAAATTATCTAATTATTTTATTAACATTTAAAAATTACTTTCAATTTATATTATGAAAATTTTCTGTCCATAGTGTTAAAATAATTGTTGGAGAATAAAAAAATTATGAAAAAATTAAAATAAACGTATGTATATATAATTGTATTGGAAGTAAAAAAAAAAACATACTTTTTAAAATTAATAATAAGTTCAGGTTAATCCAATTATTTTTTGAGTGAACTCATATTCAATCCAACTCATCAAATTTCATTTATTCCAACTCAACTAAACTTAAATGAACCTATGTTGGACTGGATTGATCAGATTTTTTGGACACTCCTACTTGAGAGTGAAAAGATTAAGGAAGCTAAAGCATACTTGAAGGTTGAAATTAATTTTAACTCAAGAATTGATGGTTGAAATATGGAAGACAAACTTTTTTAAGTTCCCAAAAATTCTCAGATTAAAAGTTTAAGAAGATTTAAGAGGTTAAAACTTCCTTAGATTTTCAAGAGAAAAAATCAAAAGACTATATATTAGAGATTGAACTTATTATATAAAATATCATATAAATCAAAGTTCATTCAATGAATTAAACAATGGTATAAAAAGAGGTAATAATTAGATGGAATGAAAATTAAGAAGACAATATCAAATTATCGTAGAGATATGAAAGGGACTTGTTATCTTGTAAACTGAAGGTGGATATTTAGAATATTTTAATCGAACACAACAAGGAGAAAAAAACCAAACGTTAATAGAGTAATTGTCACAAATAGCAAAATTAGCATAAATATTTATAAATATAGCAAAATTTTTAAAATTAATAAAAATAATCCATACTAATGATATTTTTGTTATATATTTATTTTTTTTAAAAAAAGATATATTTTTTTAATTTGTTTATAATATAATAAAATTTGTAGACATATAGAAATGTTGATATGTCGACAAACAAAATATGTATATATTAAAAAGAACGTGGAATAATATTCACCAAGTCTATGGTCACCCTACTAAGAAAGGTCTATGCTCACTTCTTCAAGATTTGTACGACAATGTGATTATTTCTGCCATGTGACTTTGTTATCAAATACTGCGTACTTACTTTTTTTTTTTTTTATTGTTTTGAAAAATTGGAAAAATCATCCCAAAAATTGGGTGATAGTTATAATTACACCTTCAAAATTTTAATGGTAAAAATTGGGTTCTCAAATTTCAAAATTGGACCAATTAACTTAGAATAGTTGTACAAATTAGACCACCAAATGATAAAAATTGACTCCTCAAACTTTGTTACAATTTCTATAATTATATAAGTTTAAAGGTCCAATTTTAACACGTGTATAAGTTTGAGGATCAATTTTTACAATTAATAGTTTGCGGATATAATTGCAATTATCACCATACTCTAAGTGTGGTTTATACAACTTGTCACTTTTTTTCTTTTAACAAAGATATTGGAATGCTAAAAAGAGAAATGGACTTCATAGTTTAAGATCAAGGCACATACAAAACAAACGAAACCTTCCAAACACAAGAGAAAAAGTAACTACAACTCAAGATAAAAGGTCCCAATGAGAAGAACCCTCATGGGTCATCTCAATAGAAGCCCAAATCCCCAAAGAACAACAAAGAAAAACTCAGACAGAGCAACCTGATTGATCACCTGGAGAGGATGCAAGATAATTTCATAGACATGCAAATTATGCTCTTGCCAAATATGATAAATAGCAGCATACCAAGTGACTCTCCAGACCTTACACCTCAATTGATTGCCTACATTAAAGTGACAAATCCAATTGAGCATCGTATCCCAATAAGAGATCCCGTGGGAGCACCCCCTCCACCCAAACGCATATCCCTCCCAAATGGCATGGCTAAAAGAGTACTCAAATAATAAATGAATCCTAGACTCAAAGTTACCAGTGCACGTAACAGAGTAATTATGGATATAAGAATACCATCAACTAATACAATCACATGTCTATAATAGACTCCGAACAACAAGTCATGTTGCACATTCCTCCTGTACAACCACTGCCACTATCAAATCTACCTAAGTAGAAAAATCAACCAACTATTAGGAGTCCAGTTCCAAATCCCATTAAGGTGAGGAAGTCACCAACTTTTACATAAAGGTTATTTACATCCAAAATAATTGCAGTACGTATGTACTCTTTTCAATATTAAAGTACTATGAAAAAAGTTTCAGACAACAAGTAGAGTATATGAGATTTAAAATTTTTGTTCTTGAATGCTCTGCATACTAATTACTTCTAAGTTTATGCTCACTTTGAGTCGTAACTACTAGTTTAATATATATTATTGGTCATAAACTATGTTAGTTTTGGTAAATTCATCGTTTTTTTTTTAAATCTAAAAAATACTCCCCTATAAAATGTTATGTTACAAACCTTTTATGAGGTATTTAATAGATTTTACCTTATATTTAATAGAACTTCGATATATAAGGAATACATTTTTAAATTTTTTTACAAATCTACTGAACATAAAATTGAATTTTGAGTGTAATAAAACAATACTAAACTTTTAATTTATGTCAAATAGTTTCTTGATTTGTTTAAAAATGTCAAATAAATTAAAGGCATATTGCACATAAAATTAAAAAAACCAATGCTTTATTAAACAAAAAAAAATTAAATGTTTGGGGATTTATTAGAAACTTTTTAAAGGCTAAGGGCTTTTTAGATAAATATTGAAAATTCAAACTATTGTAATAATTTTAAATTTCAATGACATAATTGAAATGGCTAATTAAAAATTTAAGGATTAAACTTATAATTTAATCTATATAAAAAAGTAAGTAGAATCACGTAAATTAGTTAATTTATTGTTATAATTTTAAATTCAATGACATAAATCTACTCAAGTACCCAAGAGCATAGCTAAATTGACTTAGACATATATCCCGAATAAGAGCTCAGAAGTTTGATCATTATTGAACTAAAAAAAAATTCAAAATAATTTTTGTAAAAAGTAAAAGGGAAAATATCTTTTTGGTCCCTAGATTTTGAATATAGTTTTTGTTTGATCACTAAGTTTTCAAATGTTACACGTTTGATCTTCAAATTTTGAGTTTTATTTCAATTTAGTCCTTAAGTTTCGAAATATTATAATTTAACCTTGAGATTTGAGTTTTGTTTCAATTTGGTCTATAGGGTTAAGATTTTACATTTTTAACTTCAATTTTTCAATACTCACTTTCAATCATTGATGTTAAATTAATTAAAAATAATTATTAAGTAAAATTTTTAATTTAATTTTAAAAGTGATAAAAATAGTGAAACTTAATTAATTATAATTATTTTAATGATTTTTAATTTATTAACACAAATTAATACCAAAGATGGAAAATGAGTCTTTAGTGAATAATCGAGGTTAAAAATATAAATCTTGAAACATAAGAACTAACTTGAAACAAAACTCAAATGTCAATAATAAAATTATAACATTTTAAAATTTAGGGATTAATTGAAGTTAAACTCAAAACTTAAGAATAAAATATTTAACCTTTTAAAATTTAGGAACGAAATATAGGAACGAAATAGAAACAAAATCTAAAATGTAGTGACCAAGTATTTTTCCTAAAATAAAAGTTCATAATTTATGGAGACAAAAATACACAAAATTTGTGGCCACGAGTTTTGTGAACGTGGGAGAACATTTATTTAGAAAGCGACTTGCATTCTTAAATAATGGAATAAATGAAGGAGTATAGTTTTATATTCTTAAATGGACCTTTAATATTAATATTATTATTTTCAAAACTTATTAGAGAAATATTATTGTTTTGAAACTTATTAGAGAAATATTGTTGTTTTGGGAGTTCGAGGCTAGAGGTCGAACGTTGAGAACTCGACTAATGTGGAGGTCGAACGTTGAGAACTCGACGAACAAAGAAAAACTTGGAAACAATACATAGGCCGAAACTTCAACCCTCGACAAGGGAAATCTTGCGAATCTCACTTAGGTTGTCGAAGGTTAAAGTTTCGACACACATCCACTCTCGAGATTGCAGGTTTATTACTTTTCTTTTTCCTTCATAGAGGAAATAAAGTAATGAGATGGTATACTATATGTATCTGTGTACTCGAGCTGCTTCTAACAACTTATGCATTTTGTTATCATTTCGAATTAGACGGAGGCTTGTGGGATTGACGTGAGGGGGTGGGGATGGCTATATTTCTGGGAGCGAACTCCAGGCGAATATGAAGTGCATGGATACAAGTTATGCCTTGGAATGAAAGACAATTCCGAATTAGCTTTGTCTACGAACAAAATTTTGTATATTAGGTTGTCGAAGGTTACACACATGTCGAAACTTCAAAGCGATTAAGGAGATAAGTGGGCTGAAGCAGATTAAGGAGAGAGCGAGATTCAAAGCGAGATAGTAGGAGAGAGCGAGATTCAAAGCGAGATGTTAGGAGAGAGCGAGATTCAAAGCGAGAATGTTGGAGAGAGCGAGATTTAGTTTATATTGACTAATCTGACTAACATTGAACTTGGTAAAATGAAATGGTTGAATAATTGAAAAATGAGATTATTAAGGAATACACATTGAATGCTAAGATTACACATTGAGTTTCTAGTAGTAGATCCATAATCAAAAAAGTGTTTGTGATTGTTCCAGAAGAAATGAAAGCTAGTAATCATTAATGGACAGAGAGATCGAGATATTGAGAGAGAGCGAGAGCGAGATCGAGATCTTAGGAGAGAGCGAGAGTGAGAGAGCAAGATCTTAGGAGAGAGCGAGATTGAGAGAGCGAGAGTGAGAGAAAGATCTTAGGAGAGAGCGAGATTGAGAGAGCAAGATCTTAGGAGAGAGCGAGACTAAGAGAGCGAGATCTTAGGAGAGAGCGAGAGTCTTCACTTTATTTGAACTTTCCATAGAAATATATATATATAAAAAAGAAAAAAATAGCTAACTATAATTGAATATATTAGATTATTATACTATAATTGAATAATCATTAGACAATAAATTGAATATATTAGATTATTATACTATAAATTGAATATATTAGATTATTATAATGTAAAACTTTATTGATTACAAAAAAAAAAAAATTGAATATACAGTATATTATTATAAAAAAATTGAATATACAATAAATTATAATAAAAAAATTGAATATACAATAAAATGAATATATAATAAAAAAATTATTTATTATTCAATCCCTAACTATCTGAAGCCCGTCTTAGTAACGAATGACACTTCCTTCGATTATGTCCTAACTGGTTATAAAATCCACATCGTTGTCAAGTGGCTGGTTCTGTCCAATCCATCTCGTTGTGATAACGTGAACTTTTCGGTCTACCAAGTCTTCTCAACAATGATGGATCAGGATGTAAGAAGGGTATATTAGGGTGCGCGAGCATATATATTACAAATGATGGGTGGAAATCTGTTTTCAGATAAATCAAGTCATTTTGTTCACTTGATGTTCCTGCAACTATTAGCTAACCTCCATGATGCGGGGCAGTATTTGTGGGGTGGAGCATGCTTGGCATGGTTGTATAGACAACTATGCAAAGCAACAAGATCTGAGGTTCGAGAGATAGTTGGGCCTCTCATACTTTTGCAACTATGGGATTGGGAGCGATTTCCAACAATGGCTCCACAGCTATATCATGTTAATGACGCTCAATTAGTTGGACGAGCCTACGGTTCTCGGTATGTTGTTTTAATTCAATTTAATTTTTATATCACTGATCTAGTTAATTTAAATTCTAAATTATCAATTTAAAAATTTAGGTGGAGAGACAAATTTTGTGTGACTAGGACAGCCACACATGTAGTCAACTAGTATAGATACATGTTTAATCTGCTTCAATCTAAACAAGTACATTACACTAAACCAAATTGATTATTTTATTCACATTTTTATTGTATTTGTCTTTAATATTCTCTAATATAATATTTTGTGTTTCAGGTTATTTGGGAGCCGTACAAAATTATTGTGCATACTTTGCCTAATTTTTGTTCGAATGTTCAAAACATATGGCGGCCGATGAGTCCTCTCATATGTTTTCACATTAGTGAGTGACATCTTCCTGACAGGGTGATGAGACAATTTGGTTTTCAGCAGGATGTCCCATCGCCTTGTAATACTAAACCCGTACTGCATGATATTAACCTAAGGACTGGAGATTGGTCCGAAAAAGGTGCACATTTGGTAGTGTGATGGCACTATCGTGCAAGGTTTATTGCAGTGGGGGTTTCTCTTGAATAGTTTGACACAGATGTCATTCCATAATATATTCATTGGTATAAAATATAACAAGACGCTACGTCACTCGTCCGGGAGCAGCTGTGGGTCATCTGGTAAATGAATGAATATTATCTATTTTTTTAATTTAAATTTATTTTAAATATTATCTAATTGTTTTATAATTCACAGAGATCGAATAACAGTAGACTCTGTGAGGTTGCGAATGATCCGAACCATGTTCTTGCTATATGTAGTGACAACCAAAGCTATATGGAGGAAATTTATTATATGTACGATATACCTATTGTTCCTCCACCAGCTTCTAGACGTAGAGGACCTGTTCGCGAAGAGGATGAGTTTGATGAGGTTGCACATAATGTGGAAGAGTTGCCCCCTATGACGTAGACGCAGAGTCAAACTAATTATGTTAGTCCGATGATGATGATGCCAATATTTGGTTCAGGACATTATGACTCAGAGATTGGTCCTTCGTCTTCATATGTGCATGGACATGGTCGGGGTCGTGGAGAGCATAATGAATATTTATATTATGAAGTGTCTGCAGAGGTACTAGAGCAACATCAAGAAGAACCCGAGCAACCTCAAGTTCGAAGTCGACGATGACAACCAGCTCGAAATCGACGACGTCCGCCTTGTGGGACACATTGATTTTTGTAATTATTTTTATATAAATGAGATATTTAATTTACATTTTTTTTTAATTTTTATGAGTTATTATTTTTTTTAATTTATTCTTTTTAGAGTTTAAATAAAATAATAAAATATTTTTAGAATTTTTTTTATAAAATGAAAAATTAAAAAAAAAAAAGAAGGATTAGAAGGAAGAAGGTGGAATGTATAATAATTAAAAAGAAAAAAAAAGGAAAATTTGTACGGTATTCTCGCTCTCTATCAAAATCTCGTTATCTCGCTCTTGCTCTCGCTCTCTCAAAATCTCGCTCTCTCTCATAATCTCGCTCTCGAATTTGATTGGGAAGTTCAGTGGCAAAAATAAGAAGATTCATTAGCTCGTTATTTAGTCAGACTTGCAGAGATGACAGAAAAATTATTCAACAAGTTTTGGAAGGAATTCCAGGGGGACCTTATGAAAATTTAGAAATATAATTAAACAGACTCAATAATAATTTAGGAAGGGCAAGGTCGAGGGTTCAAAGTTCGACGTACAAGTGAAAGGAAGGTCGAGGGTTCAAAATTCGAGTCGAATTTTCAACCATCGATTTATTTTAAAAAAAAATCAATAATATTTTTACAAATAGTTTGAAAACAACAATATTTTCATAAATAGTTTCTAAAAGGATAATATCCTTTTAATTTTTCCTTCTTAAATAATTATTGATTAATACTTTCTGTGCTTTAGATTTTCTTTTAAAAAAGGGTGCTATTATGAAATGGGGCTTATTAAATATAAAAAATATTTAAAAAATATTTACACTTCATAGTAAAAAATTTCATAATATAAAATATTTTTAGATTCTTTTTTATAAAGTCTAAATATTTTTGGAATTTTTTTATTTATAAGAATTTTCCTTATAAAATTTTGAAAACTGAAATAATTAATTTGGAAAAATATTTTTTTAATTCGTTGGTCTGGTTTTTATTTTGTCCTTAAATTTCAAAATGTTACACTTTTAATCCCTAAGTTTTAAATTTGATTTCAATAATTTTAAGTTTCAAAATGTTATAATTGTATCATTGATATTCGAATTTTATTTTAGTTTGGTCCTTAAATTTCAAAATTTACACTCTTAACTCAAATCTGAAGGGGAAAATTATGATTATTTGAAATTTAGGGACTAAATTGAAGCCAATCTCAAAACTTAAGATTTAAAATGTAACATTTTGAAATCTGGGAAACAAATGAAAACTAGACTCAAAATCTAAGACAAAAAAGTATATATTTTTAACTAATTTTAAAAGATTTTCGAGAATTATAATTTAAATTGTAAAAATTTAAAGTCCAAAACTTATATATTCTAGGGTTAAAATACTCTTAATCCCTTTACATTCAAGTGGCATTCTAGTGGTAGAATTTAGTTTTTATACTTTTAAATTTGTAATAATTTAGTTTATATGGTTTAAAATTTGTAACTTTATGTCCTTATTATGAAAAATCCCATCAAATTAATGTATTAAATTTTATTTTGTAACAATTTATGGTAAGTTTGGCATTGCTTTAACTTTTAAAATACTTGATGACAGTTGCGTTTTTAAAAAAATGAGTTATGAAATGAAGTAAAATAGTGTTGGGTCAATTTTAATTTTGAATTAGAAAAAATTAATTGCATTGTTTAGTAAATTAATACTAAATTGGTCTAATTTAGTTCTATGAACTAAAGTAGACTTATTATTTTAATTTTTTTTTATATAATAATTAATTTATAAAATATTTATTACAATTTTTATACCATTTGAATATCAACAAATTTTGTTTAATCTAAATTATATGATGAAATTTAAGAAAAGTAATGGTTATAAAAGATCGAATCAATTAAAATTTAAAAATAGATATAACAAAAATGATTGTTCACGAACTAAATTCTTATATAAATAAAATTAACGAACTAAATAGTATAGAAATTCGTCGTAAGAACTAAATTGTTATTTCGTTAAAGTATAAGGACCAATATCGAAACACGTCCCATGAGAATTTGAAAGGGGATTTTCATAAGTTTGAAGGTAAGTAATAGTATGGACCTATATGTGTCTCCTTAATTGGGCGATTATATGGCTTTGGAATGTGATTGATGGGTGTGTGTGTGTGACAGCCGAATTTCTTTTTCAGTATGGTCTATTTCTCCATTACTACCCTCCTCACCGGCCACCGCCCAATAATTTTAGGGTTTAAATTTTAATATAACTTTAAATCGAAATATCATTTTGGTCATTATAACATTCAGAATATCGACGTTGATGGAAATATTGAGATCTTAATTTAATGAAAATTGATGAAAATTGTTATGGTTAGTTAATGGAATTTTGAGTGTGTCTGTATTAGATTATAATTGACCATTTTTAATTATTATTTCTATAAAGTAAGTTATAAATAGGTTGTCAAATTTTTCGTGTCATTACTTAGGAGCTTGTTTCAGACCATAAAAAGATTTATCTAACTTGCAAGATTGAGATAATTCTAGTGAAAATTGACTATAGATGGAAACTAGCCCTTTAATCACACCACGCCATGCGTGTAGGATGCCCACCATTCCCACATTAATCTCTCTCCTTAGTCCCTCTAAAATATGGGTACTCTTTGGAGTCCAAACCTACAACTCAAGGTAGAAGTATATAAATGAAGTCTCACTTCCCAATCTTAGCAATGTGAGATTCTCAAACGAACATTTTTTTTTATTTAAAACTTAAATTTTCACTAAAATAATTGAAAACAATTTTCACTAAAATAATTTAATGGACATGAAATATTTGAATATAAAATAATTGTAAATTGTTTATTATAAAATGAAGTGGATACAAAAAAAAAAAGTCATAGCATTAAACTAATATAACATAATAAGAATAATAAAAAATCATAACATTAAAGGACCTTTAATATTAATATTGTTGTTTTCAAAACTAATTAGAGAAATATTGTTGTTTTGAAACTTATTAGAGAAATATTGTTGTTTTGGGAGTTCGATGCTGGAGGTCGAACGTTGAGAACTCGACGAACAAAGAAAAACTTGGAAACAATACATAGGCTGAAACTTCAACCCTCGACAAGGGAAATCTCGCGAATCTTGCTTAGGTTGTCGAAGGTTGAAGTTTCGACACACATCCACCCTCGAGATTGCAGGTTTATTACTTTTCTTTTTCCCTCATAGAGGAAATAAAGTAATGAGATGGTATACTATATGTATCTGTGTACTCGAGCTGCTTCTAACAACCTATGCATTTTGTTATCATTTCGAATTAGACGGAGGCTTGTGGGATTGACGTGAGGGGGTGGGGATGGCTATATTTCTGGGAGCGAACTCCAGGCGAATATGAAGCGCATGGATACAAGTTATGCCTTGGAATGAAAGACAATTCCGAATTAGCTTTGTCTACGAACAAAATTTTGTATATTAGGTTGTCGAAGGTTACACACATGTCGAAACTTCAAAGCGATTAAGGAGATAAGTGGGTTGAAGCAGATTAAGGAGAGAGTGAGATTCAAAGCGAGATAGTAGGAGAGAGCGAGATTCAAAGCGAGAATGTTGGAGAGAGCGAGATTTAGTTTATATTGACTAATCTGACTAACATTGAACTTGGTAAAATGAAATGGTTGAATAATTAAAAAATGAGATTATTAAGGAATACACATTGAATGCTAAGATTGCATTGAGTTTCTAATAGTAAATCCATAATCAAAAAAGTGTTTGTGATTGTTCCAGAAGAAATAAAAGCTAGTAATCATTAATGGACAGAGAGAGCAAGATATTGAGAGAGAGCGAGATCTTAGGAGAGAGCGATAGCCTTCACTTTATTTGAACTTTCCTTAAAAATATATATAAAAAAAGAGAAAAAAGAGCTAATAATCATACTATAATTGAATGATTAGACTATAATTGAATATATTAGATTATTATACTATAATTGAATAATCATTAGACAATAAATTGAATATATTAGATTATTATACTATAATTGAATAATCATTAGACAACAAATTGAATATATTAGATTATTATACTATAATTCAATAATCATTAGACAACATATTGAATATATTAGATTATTATACTATAATTGAATAATCATTAGACAATAAATTGAATAAATTGAATATATTAGATTATTATACTATAATTGAATAATCATTAGACAATAAATTGATTAAATTGAATATATTAGATTATTATACTATAAATTGAATATATTAGATTATTATAATGTAAAACTTTATTGATTACAAAAAAAAAAAATTGAATATACAATAAAATGAATATATAATAAAAAAAATTATTTATTATTCAATCCCTAACTATCTGGAGCCCGTTTTGGTAACAAAGGACACTTCCTTCGATTATGTCCTAACTAGTTACAAAATCCACATCGTTGTCGAGTGGCTGGTTCTGTCTAATCCATCTCGTTGTGATAACGTGAACTTTTCGGTCTACCAGGTCTTCTCAACAACGATGGATCAGGATGTAAGACAGACATATTAGGGTGCGTGATCCAGTAATCTTCATGCGGTACAGGTTGAAATTGAGGAGAGTAACATTCAGCATACGTTGTCCTCAATAAAATCTTTGTAGTTCATGGTAAAATGTGAGCAAAATGCCATAAAATGCGAGCATGGAATGCCGAATGCTTGCCACTTGTTACATGAACAGTACTGCTCATTATGATGGCTTGTTCGAGATCACTAAGTATGAAATACCTGAGAGAAATTGTAACACACGAAGAGGTGTGTTTAATTTCAGATCGACATGCTAGTATAATTGCAGCAGTGAACAACCTAGAAAATTTGGACGGGACCAAAATGTCACCATTGTTTATGCTTACGACATATCGTCAGCAACTTCAATAAAAAGTATAAATTTAATTCATTGAAAAATTATGTTTATCGTGTCGGGTGTCAGTTTCAAATTCAAAAGTTCAACAAAGAAATTGAAGATATCAAAGGAATAAATCGGAGCTATCTAAGTTTTTTTTGACAACATTAGTTTAGAGCAATGGACTCAAGCACATGATGGAGATTCAGATATGGGTGGATGACGACAATTCTATCAAAGTGCATAAATGGAGTCCTCAAAGGAGCTCGGATGTTGCCTATAAATGCTCTTGCTCAGATAACATTCTTTAAATGCGTGAACTATTTCGAGAAAAGAAGAGCAGAAATAAGGGATGCATTGGAGCGTCAAGATAAACCCAGGACCTGTTGATCCTGATGTTTTGTACGACCAGTCCATTCATCGATCATATGTTGTATGGCGAGATCGTACTACTGGAGAAATATCTTGCAGACATCGAGAGGTAGGATTTATTCAATTGGACTGGCATATGATCACAGCCTTGGTCGAGAGATGGAGATCGAACAACAGTAGACTCCGTGAGGTTGTGAATTTGGTTTAGGACATTATGACTCAGAGGCTGATCCTTCGTCTTCATACGTGCATGGACGGGGTCGTGGAGAGCATAATGAATATTTATATTATGAAGCGCCTGCAGAGGTACTAGAGCAACATCAAGAAGAACCCGAGCAATCTCAAGTTCGAAGTCGACGATGACAACCAGCTCGAAATCGACGACGTCCGCCTCATGGAACACATTGATTTTTGTAATTATTTTTATATAAATGAGATATTTAATTTAAATTTTTTTATTTTTATGAGTTAGTATTTTCTTAATTTATTCTTTTTAGAGTTTAAATAAAATAATAAAATATTTTTAGAAATTGTTTTTTATAAAATAGAAAATTAAAAAAAAAAAGATTAGAAAGAAGAAGGTGGAATGTGTAATAATTAAAAAGAAAAAAAAAGAAAATTTGTACGGTATTCTCGCTCTCTATCAAAATATCGCTATCTCGCTCTCGCTCACGCTCAAAATATCGCTCTCTCTTATAATCTCGTTCTCGAATTTGATTGGGAAGTTTAGTGGCAAAAAGAAGGAGATTCATTAGCTCGTTATTTAGTCAGACTTGCTGAGATGACAGAATCTGTAAAAATTATACAACAAGCATTGGAAGGAATTCCAGGGGACCTTATGAAAATTTAGAAATACGATATTTTGATAGAGGAAGGTCTCCAGAATGATAATTAAACAGACTCAATAATCATGTTAGGAAGGGCAAGTTCGACGTACAAGAAAGGAAGATCGAGGGTTGAAAATTTGACCTAGACTTATTTAAAAAAAAAAGAAACAATATTTTTACAAATAGTTTGAAAACAACAATATTTTCCTAAATAGTTTCTAAAGGGACAATATCCTTTTAATTTTCCCTAACATTAAACATAAGAGAAATATAAAAAGCATAATATTAAACATAACACAACATATTGGAAATGAAAAAAGAAAAAGAAAACTTTACAAGATAGGTTCTGAGAAAAAATGAGATGAATATTACAAAATTTACATTAATTCAAGTTTGAGAGGAAATGATGAAAAAATTCAATAGAATATATTTGAATGAAAATATGTAGTTGGTTGAAAATAAATATTTGTCGTAAAAGAGAAAACTTCTTTTGAATTAACGTAACTAATTTCTAAAAAAGATAAAACTAAAAAAATTTTGAAATTTCGAAATTGTGAGAAGTTGGAGGGAAATTGAAATTGAAAATTTAAACTATGAGTTTATCACTTTCTATTTTTATGAATTTTTTTAAAATTTTTTTTTTTCAAGGATGACTATTTTGAAATATGATTCACCTCTTAAAATCATAAATTCTATAATTTGTTACCTTACATCATTACCAAGTGATGGAATCCAACTTGATGTGCAGTTCTCTCCTTTTAAATTTTCTCCACTTTTTGTAATTTATTGATGTAATTCTTATATTTCGTATGTTTGAAGGAAGACTCATACACATGTAAAAAAAATTTTAAAAATAAAATTCAACAAGTAATAAGAGAAGTCAAATATTAATTAACACGTGTTGATGGATTTCGTAATTTCACTTCAACAAAAAGTTGCAGTACTTCGATTTTAAAGATAGGTCATATTTCATTATACTCTTGTCAAATATTGATCGTCATCGATAGAATTAAGTTTATTTTAATCATTGAGGAGATTTTGATTCAAAGATTATCCTAAGACTATAATAACCGCCTCTAGTTACAGTAAATATTATTTCAAAACTCTCAATTAACTACCGTCAACACTATTTCAAAACTCTTATTTGCTATCGTATTTATTATTTGCTATAGTTTTTATTATTTTACATTCATCAATTTTTTTTATTTTTTACTGCAGTGTTCACTTTTTCTTAGTTAAATTAAAATAATTTGCACTTCAAACCCATATTATAACTCAAACTAAAATAATTTACACCTCAAACACAAACTATTATAACTTATCTAGGTTACTATAATAACTAACTCTTTATCCCAAACGACCCTTGAATGTCTAAATTTAGTCTCCAATTCCAATAAATTTTGGAAATGTCCACGCCTTGATTTATGCAATTTTTCAAGAAAGAAAGAAAGAAAATCATTAATGTCTTTTTTCTCCATAAATTTTGGAAACATGAATTGTATTTTCTTCTTGCAAACACGAGCGTAGTTCAACTGGCATAGTATTTATATTATTGGTCTCGAGGTCAGAGATTCGATCTTTTCACCCAATACTTTAATTACAATACCATTGCAAAAAAAAAAAAAAAAAATTGTTTTCTTTCCCTAAATACTATTATTATTAAACCAACTAAAAAAAGATTTAACTTGAAAACTAGAATGAGTAATTTAAAGATTTGTATAAAGTAGAAAGACTGAATTTGATGATTTGAAATTACAAAATTAGAAAAGTAGAGATGGAGTATAGGTTTTGATTGATACTTCACCATGGGTCGGGTTGTCCCCCATTGGTAAGCAGCTAGGTTGAGGTAGCCTGGTACAGTTCTCGTTCTTAAGGCTTTTGAAAAGCCATTACCAAAAGTGCTTTCACCTGGAAACTGGTCATACCTTTCGGACTTTGGCATTCGCCCACGAGGGATACAACATATACAAAATGAACTAAATTTGCCGGATTCTCAATATTAATCTGTATTTATTTAAAGTGGTTTTCTTTTCATATTTCGGCTATCTCGTGCTTTTTCGGTGAGTGAGATTTCTGTTCATTGCAGTCACTCCTGCCTCCGTGAACCTGCTGACACCTTTCGATTGATGCGCATAAATCTTGTTATGGTGTCAATTCAAGAAGAATCAGTTCTCTAGGTGCATGAGAAAGACTATATAAAGACTATGAAGTACAGTACTCATTCAAATGACATAAGTCAATAATAGAATTTGATTAATTATATTATAGAACTTTTTTTATAATAAAAAATGTGGCGATCTCATATATATCTGATATCGATGGTGACTCATTATTTTGACCAATCATTGTAATAGGAAGAGCCTGAAGAAGCCCACTCTTTCCTCTTATATACGTTATTAGAATCTCGTGAAATCCAAGAATTTTTAGGGCATTAGCATGAGTAAAAATGGTTGATTCTTGTCGATCCTTCAGTGGCCAAATTGAAGCGTTCAACAATAAGAGATCATATCAATACCAATGAGCCAAACTCACTTTGACTTATATTATTTTAGCTAAACTTTAAATTTTGGTTTTGGTAATTCATCCTGAATCTCATCGATAATTACAACGAATCGAAATTAAACTTTAATTTAACTTCAACTTTTCAATATTAATTAAATTATTTTAGATATTTTCCCCCAAATCTACTCATTTAAATCCATCTTTATTTATTTAAAAAATTAAAGTTCTATTTTCTTTAATTTCTCTCTCCTTACAGCGAAGCTGATCAACAAATGTATATAGATATCTTTCAGTGGGAGTAAATCTATCTTTCTCATGTTATATGTCGATGACATACTCATAGCAAGTAATGGTGTAGTTTTTTGCATGACACTAAGAGGTTTCTCAAAAAGAATTTTGAGATGAAGAATCTTAGTGATGATTCTTTTGTTAGAGTATATCAGCAAGCAGCGGAAGCAACAAGGATCAATGAGCACTCCAACTCATTAATTTTGGCAGAAACTAAAGCATGCTCATACTAAAACAAGAGGGTTTCAAGCCATACCTTTGTAGAACTTCTTCAAATCCTGATTCTCAACTGCAAACTTCTCCAAATCTTGTTATAGACTACCTCAAGATCTTCCCCACTATTCTAATGGGGCGGGGATTCCCTGATTAGGTCGGGAATGAGATAGGGAGTGGGGGAAAAAAATTCCCGTGAGTTAAACGGGGACGGGGACGGGGAATGCATTCTCCATTCCCGGCCCCGCCCCATTTTATCTAATGTTATGTTATTATTATTATTATATAAATATTACATTTAAATTTCAAATTTGATTATTTATTGGGAAACATAATGAATATGTTTAAATTGAATGTTTAAATTTAGATTATATATGTGAATAATTTGATTTATATTTATTTCTTTCTACCAAAAAAATTAATTAGCTTTTTTAGACCAAAATTTGAGTAATTTATCTTTAAATTTAAATTGTCATATAAAACTAACCCTAATAAACAATTTAGTGATAAAGTTAATTATTTAATTAAAATTTACCCACATTAGTGATTTAAATTAATTGACTTTTTACAATCCTTGTCCCGATTCTTGTGGAAATTTCATGGGATGGAGAATAAAATGGAGAGTGGGGATGGGATGGGGAATGACATCCCGACCTATCATAAAAATAATAAAACCACACTCAAATAGTAAACTTTTATTAACAATAAAAATCATTCTTTAAAATTATATTTCATTAAACCTTTGGAAAATAGACCAAAGGAATTAAAAAAGAATGGCGACTATGATCATTATGGTTAAAAGACCAATAAAAATTGGAAGCATTTCAATACTATCTTCTTCTTCTACCAAATAAGGATGATTGAGTAACATGTCGGCTGACCATCTTTCTTTGGGATTTCTTTCAAAGCACTTTTGAAGAAAGTCCTTTCCTTGAAAAGACAATTCTTCTGGTATATTTGGTGTCTTCATTTCAAACATAAGTTTTAAAAGCACTTCTTCTCTAGTCGTACAATCATTCCAAACACATTTTCCACTAATCATATTAACCAAAACACATCCAAGAGACCAAATATCAAGCGAAGGTTTAATCTTTCCAATTAGAGACTCTGGAGACATATATTTCGGCGTCCCTCTAAACTTTAACTTGCCACTCTCTTCTAATTTCTTACCAAAATACCTTTCTGAAAGCCTAAAATCCGCTATTTTTAGCTTCATTTTTTTCCTGTCACCAATAGGAAATACAAGAATATTCTCAGGTTTGAGATCACAATGCACATAACCTCTAGCATGAATGCAAGAAAGTCCTTGTAATATCATTCGTAAATACACTTTCACTTCACGTTCTAATAACCTTCCACGTGTCTTGATCAGGTGAGCTAAACTTCCACTAGCAGCGTACTCCAATATCAAATCGTAAACAATGTTGTCATCAGTATTGACCGTTAACGCTTCTCCAATGTACTGAACAATTTCGGGACATCCGATGAATTTTTGCAAAACTACTTTTTCTCTAATAAGAGAACAAGCGGTTTGATAAGGAGCTGATTTGATTGCAACATTGGCAAGATAAGGTTTGTTAGGGACTCCTAAGTAAACATGTCCAAAAGAACCTCTTCCTAAAACACTGCCTTTATCCCAATTGGAAATTGAGATTTTTTCTATGAAATCCTCTCTCAACATAATTTTGCCGGTTGCCGGTAATTGTTAGTGAATTTCTTTGTACGGTGTGGCCAAATAATGAGATGATTTGTCGGTTCTTTGAGTATATTTATAATAACTCCAATGCACATTTCCTTCTCCTTCTCGGTTTCCAGTTCGTTTTCCTATTTTTGTTTTTCTTTATTTTATTTTTTTTCCCATTTGATAGAAATATTACAAATTTGTGTCATCGCACAAACAACTTTATCTAATTGGGTTCCTAATTTAATAATATCTAATTTTATTAATAAATTGATATCATAATTACTTTCTTCATTATTAGTATGTGGGCGCGAATCTTCGATAAAAAAATTGGATAAATATCAATTTATATCTCTAAAGTTTGGAGGAGTATCAATTTTAATCTTAAATTAATAATTATATTAATTTAAACCTTGATTTTTTATAAATATATTAATTTAAACTTTCTATTAAGCTTTATTTGAATTGATATACTTATGAAAGTTTAAGATTTAAAATAATATACTTACAAAAGTTTAAGATTTTAATTAATACAATTATTAGTTTCATGTTTAAATTGACACACTTATGATATAAATTGATACCATTATTAGTTTAAGATTTAAAAAAAATTATATTAAAAACTTTGTAACATATTAATATCAATAAAATAGAGTTTAATTTTGCAAAAAAAATAAGCTTATCAAAGCACAAATTAACTATAATATAATTTTGCTAAACTTCATAAATTTCAAAAAAAAAAAAAAAAATAATAATAATAATAATAAAAAAGAGAAAGAAAGAAAGAAAGAAAGAAAGCTACAATTTCGTTTTTCTCTAAAATTTAATTCATTGAATACGTAAAGAATTTTTTTTTTCCTAATAATATTGCGAACAAGAGATTTTTCAGTTAAAAATGCATCAATTTTTTTAAAGTTTAATGTTAATGATTCTAACAAGATCAGATTAAAAGTATAGCTCCAAATTGATACAACATTTCTCCATTTAGGGTCAAAATTGTTGTTTTTTATTTTTTTTTTCAAGAAAGGGAAACAAAATATGTGAAGTTTGTTCACGTTTTTATTTTTTGATTTGAGGTTCTTAATTGGGAATAGATTTTTAATATAGATTTTTATTTAATAAAATTTTGATATATTTTTTTTCTGGATGTGATCAAAATTTTGATTTCGCGAAAATTTTCATATTCAAGTGAAATTGGAATGTTTTCTTTCTTTCTTTTTTTTTTTTTCTCCCCCTTTTCCAATTTTGATTTGATTTAATATTTCTTTAGTAGAGACGTAGAAAGATTCGAACCACAACCTTTTAATCACGATGATACCAATTAAATTATGATCACATTGATAATTTAATTTCTTATTTGATAATAGTTCTCCCATTGAAGATGGAATTTTATTCAAAATCATGTATGATTTGAATCTAAGATTATCTCAATAAATTAGGTTTAAAATCGATTCTTTATTTAATATTGTCACAACCTTGTATTCTTTGTGTAACAATGGAGTTAAGTTTGGAGACTATTTATTCTTTATTTGGCTTTTAGTCTGTCTATTTGAAGCTGCATTCTTATGGCACATGGCTGCTCCCAGCTCCCATAATGGGGAATTGAGTTGGATTGAATTTTCATTTTAGTGTAGGCAATCATCAACGACAAAAGGTCTTAAGAAGTATAATCTGTTATGTGCTATTATCTATCACTTTTGGAGGGTAATTTTTGTGCTCATGTTGCTACCTTGCGCCCTAGGTGATTTGTCAATTCGTTCAGATTAAAGTGTTCCTTTGTTGTTCTAAGTGAGAAAAATGACATGGATGATCTAAAATAGAAGGCCCAAATGAAATTTGACATGGGTTTTGAAAATATATATATATATTTTTTTGCCTTTTGCTTATATCATCCCCTAGTGAAATTACCAAAGTCATATCAATTCTTTCTCCCTTGGTCTCGCTCTTGATCTGAACTTTTTTTTTTTTTTTTTTTTTTAAAAAAATCCCTCGATCTTCTGCAATTCATAATCTTCTTCTTCTGCTTCTTCTATTGATTCTTCTTCTGTTTTAGTCTGCATTCTTCCCCTTCCTTCTTCGTTCTGCAATTTTTTCTTTCACTCTCTCGCTAGAAACAATGAGTGAGAGGAATAAATGAGAGTGAGAATGAAGAGCAAGAGGAACAAGTGAGAGTGAGAACAAAGAGTGAGAGGAAAAAGCGAGAGTGAGAAGAAACTAAAAGAAGAATCCGAACAAAGGAAAAAAATTAAAGAAAAAAGTGTCTGTTGCCATGTTGATGAAGAACAAGAGAAAAAGTAAGAGGAAGGAATGAGGAGCGAGAAGAATGAACGAGAAATCATGGTAGTGTTCGACCCTCACATACATTTTGGGGACAAGTCGGTACTTTCACATGACCATTTTTCAAGCATTTTTTAATCTTGGGTCATTGTTCATTCATATTCCTGAAAAGAGGTCATCCGTACGAAAATTCCTTCTAAATAACTCGAGGCTTCTATTTGATCAGAGAATTTAAGTAGGTTCTTCTCTTTTGAATGTGTTTCATGAATTGTAGTTCGTCGATTACTTTGTCTCAGTCTTATAACTTTGGTAGAGTTTTGTTTGTGCTTTAATATCAAGCTACATGAGGTATTCTTATCTTTGTTGCAATTAATTATACCTTTGCAAAATATATATATTCTTAAAATTACAATCGAGAACAATTTTTTTAACACCCAACAATTTGAAATAAACTTTAAATTAATTTCAATAGGGTGTAAAACAAATTTGATTTCATGATCTCTCTCAATTTAATCAAATTAAAAATGTATTTCAAATACGTCCGTAGTCTATAAATTTTTAATATCAAATCATCATAATATATCATAATATTGGAGATTAGGAAGAAGAAGATGGAATGAATTTGTTGGGAAGAAGAAAATGGGAATGGATAGATAATTTTTAAGACTCATGAAGAAGAAGAATCTAATGGGCAGCCGCCGTCCGCGGTGGAGCCAGCTTGACCAGAGGAGTGTTTTGAAGTGGGGTAGGGGTTGAAGGTGAGAGGTTGAAGAGGAGGGTTTTTTTTTTTTTTTTTTTTTTTTTTTAATATATATATATATATATATATATATATAAAAAAAAAACTATCATAGTACCTAAATACCTTTTTGATTTCTGAGATTTAAAATCGATGTCTATTTGATCCATAAAATTTAAAATTAATCGTGTAAGATAATACTAATGTCAATTAAATATTTGGGTAACATTAAATGAAATATAAATTTTAATTAAGATTTCGTTTGGTAACTATTTGGTTTTGAGTTTTTATTTTTGAAAATTAAGTTTATAGACACTACATTTACTTCCAAAATTTTTCTTTTGTTATCTACTTTTTACTAATAGTTTTAAAAACCAAGCCAAAATTTGAAAACTAAAAAGTAACTTTTAAAAACATATTTTTGTTTTTGAAATTTGACTAAGAATTCAACCATTATAATTAAGAAAGATACAAATCATTGTAATAAATGGAAGAGGAAATAGACTCAATTTTGAAAAACCAAAAGCAAAAAATGAAGGCCCTGTTTTGGTAACCATTTGGTTTTTTAGTTTTGTTTTTTAAAATTAACCTTATAAACAATATTTTTACCTCCAAATTTCTTCATTTGTTATCTACATTTTACCAATGATTAAAAAATCTAAGTCAAATTTTGAAACTTAAAAAAGTAACTTTTAAAAACTTATTTTTATTTTTGGAATTTGGTTATGAATTAAACCACTATACTTAAGAAAGATGTAAATCATTGTAAGAAATGAAGAGAAAATTTAATTTTTTAAAAAATAAAAAACAAAGAACGAAATAGTTGCCACATAAAACTGAAATGATTACCAAACGAGGGATTGGATTTGATATAATAATCTCTTCAATTGGAGCAAACCTTTCTATATATATTTTGAGCTTTTTAAAAATTTAAGCTAAAATGAATAAATTTCCTTTAGATTGACATCGTGGAGAAAAAACCACATAAAACTATCGGATGCAATTGAAACACAACAAAAGTTGTTTGAATGATGGTCGGTGTTGAAGTGTGGACGTGGCGATGGAGAAATGCTCACAAATTTGTTACTCCATTAATCGTACAACACAATAAAAAGCTTCGGATTTATCCATTTATATTCCAAAATTTTGTATCAATTAAAATCTTGAATTAATTCTATAAATTTAAATCTTAAATTTTTATCAATCTAGATGGAGGGAGATCGGTGCCATGGATATCCTATGTTGGAACTTTCAAAGTTTGGGGATGTTAGAGTAAACATGCAATATACGAAAGCTAACAGAATCGTTAAGTACTCTAATTACATTAATTTAAGTAACAAGCATGCAAAGTCATAGTTTCAAAACAATAGGGTTTCAGTTTTAATACCCTTGTAGATTTCTACTTAATCTTTGCAAGCTCCACGAATTTGGCCTTCAATCACTTCAGTAGACTACCAAGAGTGTCTTCTTTATTAATCGCAGCCTTGAATTGAGTGGTGGAACTCTTAAATGAGATGGAATTGGAAGTGGTTTGAAGAGGGTTTGAGAGAAAAGAAATTGGAGCAAAATTTTCTTTTTAAAATTCAATTGCATCCACTTTACACTGATTAATTCTTGACCTTTTTAATCAGATTAAGCATGCAAGCAGTTCAATAAACAATTGATTGACACTTCAAAGAGCATTATACAAGTGGGTTAGGCATTCAAATCCTAAACTGAATTTGAACATTTCAAATTCACTCAATATTCTAATTCAATGTTTAATCTTTTATGAGCTAGTAGAGAGACCTTATGAACCTACAGATCATGAGCTCCAACGATTTGAGATTAATTGGCTAAACTCTTTAGACCGAATTAATTAATATTCGTTAACTACCAAGACATACCACTATAGCTCAGTAGTTACACTCTCATTATTGTAGATATATTTCTGTCCACTTGATTTAATCATAATCAATAAGTCGATCCTTCACAGGTTGTTCGTATTTATAGTTAGGGAAAAATTACGATTTTACCCCTGTAAATATATCGCTCCCATTAATCCTCTATTGAATAATTGGTTTATAGTCCAACTTATAAACCATGTCCCTCTCGACCATGAGAGGCGGGACCCCTTTGTTCAAGACCAGGAATCAGTATTTAAGGGAACAACCTGTCTGTTAACCCTAGGATGGGTAGAAATGAATTCCTTCTTGCAGGACTATGTCCCCAACTATCTATCTGGTTTTATCCCCAAAATGGGAGGCTTATTGAACGGTGATGTTGAACTTCTCACCTATGTAGATCAAAGGATAATCCCGAATAAACAAGAGTTCATAGTTAGCTCAGGATTAAGATCGAGTTAACTTAGGTCATCGATTTGAAATAGTCAATTTCAACAGTAAACGATTGTTATAAAGAAAAGTGACTATTTTGTGGTTCGGTCTTATGCAAATGTCTTTTGCATAGGATGCCTTCACTCGCATGTCTTCACATGAACGATTTTGGAAACACATCGTTTGTATCAATATACAAAGTGGGTCGCATCCATAGTGTCTCCAAGATGAGGTGCCCAACCACATCCATATACTTATAGACCTTTTTGGCCATATACTAAAACTTGATCCTCTTTTTTGTATTTACATAAAGTTTAGGTATTCATAATATAGTCATGGGTTTGTTTATGAGATTTTATAACAGAATGCAATTTTAATAACACTTTTATTGAATGAAGCCTCAATAATATTTTTATTGCAAAATAGAATATATTTAAAAAATACGAGTGGCGAGTTTTAGGACATTTTCAACGGGGAATCCTTGAATGCTCTGAGCCCTTGGACATGACGTTAGAAAGGTAAATCCCAGAATTGTGTTCTTATCAAATATTATGTGTAGTAATGAGATCAAGGAGAAGGTGAAGATAAATTTGGGTTTCGACGGTGGTTTTATAGTCCCGATTAAAGGTAAAAGTGGAGGTTTTTTTATTCTGTAGAATCTAAGCATAAATTTGGCCATTTCTTCTTTTTCTTTGGGTCATATCGAGCGATTGTCTAGGATGGGCTGGGTGGTGGAAGTTCACTAGAGTTTATGGAAACCTCATCAAGGAAAAACACTTTGAAATGTGGAGATTGCTTTCCAGGCTTAACGGGGGTGCTGAAATTATCATGGATTTTATGAAGAGATTCCAACGAGATTATGGGTTCAAATGAGAAAGTCTGGTGGTGTAATTATAAATCATGGTCAAATGGATCATTTTAGAGAAGCCATCGAAGCTTGCAAGCTCAGCCATATAGGATAGAGTGGTAATATTTTTATATGGACAAGGAAAGATGGTCAAGGTCGCTACATTAAGGAGAGGTTTGACCGCCTCTTGGTGAACAACGAGATGTATTCTAGATTCAACTCCATTAAGGTTAGTCATATAAACTTCCATTGTTCTGTTCATAGACCCATCTTAGCTAAACTAGACTCTCCACGAAAGTGTTGCCATAGAAGAAAATTAGTTAAACCTGTTAGATTTAAAGAGGGTTGGATTAAGTTTGAGGAGTGTAGAGACATTATTAAGGATAGCCAGAGAAGGGGCCGAAGGGAAGAGATTGATTTTTTTCAAGATAGAATGAAGCCTGTCTGGACGACCTCATCAAGTGGAACAAAGACAGGCTTAACGAGTCTTTGAAATCTGCAATCAAAAGGAAGGAAGAAGAGATTACTGCTCTCTGGAGTACTTCGGATAGGGAGTGGGTTTCCAAGCTTGAAAAAGCGGAAAGAGATCTTGAGAAATTGCTGGATGCAGAAGAACAGTACTGGAAAAGCAGATCAAGGGAAGATTGGTTAAATTGGGAAGATAGAAACACTAAGTGGCTTCTTGCCAAAGCTTCTCAGCAAAAGAAGAGAAATCGGATTGATGGCATTTTGGATGATAACGGTGTTTGAGAGGTTGACGAGGATAAGGTGGGGAGCATCTCGACAAATTTTTTCGTGGAGTTTTTTCGATCCTCAAATATCAGTGAGAATGTGGAAGTGACGCAAACTAGCTTTACGCTCGTTCCACAACTCCAGAGGTGTTCTCGCAACACTCTTGGAGGGAACACAACTGAGTATGTATATTGTAGTCTCCATTGCGAAAACCCAAAACGAGTTCGGTAAGGAAACGTAACTCATCATCGAACGAACCATGTCCAACAAAATCTATTTCTCCTTTCTGCTACACCATTTTGCTGAGGTGTACCCGACACTGAGAGTTGGGAAACGATTCCATGTTCTATCAAATAGTCCTGGAATACTGAGTCCAAAAACTCTCTACCTCGATCCGATCAAAGTGTTTTAATCTATCTATCCAATGCATTTTCAACTTCAACCTTGAACTCTTTGACCTTTTCAAAAGATTCAGACTTCCACCGCATAAGATAAACATACCCATACCTAGAGTAATCATCAGTAAAACTGATAAAATACTCATAACCACCTCGGGCTTGCACATTCATAGGATCACAAAGGTCAGAATGTACTAACTCAAGAGACTCTTTGGCTCGATAACCTTTTCCAGTAAAAGGTCATTTAGTCATCTTACCCTCAAGGCAAGATTCGTACACTGGTAAAGAATTTTCTTCTAACTCATTTAGAAGTCCATTATTCACCAATCTCTCAATCCTATTGAGATTGATGTGCCTTAATCGAAGGTGCAAAAGTTGGACATTTTCTTTTGGAGAAATACGTCGACGTTTAGTTTGAGTTATGGCAGTTTTAAACAATTCTGTGTTATGGAGGGAACTAATGGCTAACAGCCTTAGCACATACAAGTTACTTTCCAGATATGTTGTACAAATATTAACACCATCTTTATGAATAAACGCTTTATCCACATTAAAAGAAACAACGTATTTACATTGTAGCAAGAACTTTACAGAAATAAGGTTCCTCTTAAGTTTAGGAACAATATATACATCATTTAATATTGGAAATCTATTCTGTAAAGATAACTGGAGCCCTCCCACTGCCACAGCTGAGACAACGTACCCGGTGACAACTCGCATCGTCATCTCACCAGCCTTCAGCTGTCGCCAGGATCTAATCCCCTGAAAAGAAGAACAAACGTGATTAGTGGCGCCCGAATTAATTATCCAGGAAGAATCATCATTCTCCACTAAACAAGTTTCAAGTACAAGTAAATCATATTTACCTTTATCAGCCTTGGCCTTTTGGTGGCCTTCTTTTCCTTCAGCCAGCGGGGACAGTTGTAACGACTCGAGTTCAGGAGGGGTACATAAATGAATCAATATCACATTTGAATGAGAGGGATCCTGAGGACATGAAAGTATGGTTAAGAAAGGCTTAAAAGAATTGAAAGTTACTACCACCTATACCAACAAGTTGCACCTTCTTTTTCGGTGGCTCAATCATAAGAACTCCAAAGTTAAGCGTGCTTAGCTCGGAGAAAATCCTATGGGGACAACTTTCACTTCTAAAAAAACATTCAAGGTAAGGGAGGATGACATAACCAGGTCACAGGGGAATGCTGGAGCCATCAGGGGCCAAATTCCGAATCCTAGGCCTGGGGCGGTACAACAGTTCCTCTTTCAGTGTCCATCCTCGTTGCAGTGGAAACATTTTCCCTTCTCAACCGGCGGTGGACGCCTTTTTGGGGCGACATGTGGCATGTTAGCAGGCACCTTCCCTTTTCTCTTACCACCCTTCTTCTTCTTTCCCTTTGCAGAGTTAGAAGTAGAAGGTGCAGACTTCGTTCTTGAGGTTGAATCTTTATGGAATGTCCTAGAAGATGCAGCAACATTTGCCTCACTCTTCTTCCCCTCCTTACTTTTTAGTAAAGATTGGTAGGTCTACAACTCGTTGAGGAGAGTTGGAAGGTTGTATTTCACTTTGTTAAGAACCACATTGCTAACAAAGTGCAGGAAACTCTCTAGCAAAGAATGTAGGATTATGCTAACCTGGCTACCCTCATCGATGGTAGACCCATTCAACTCCGCCACATTGAAGTGGACCATCATGTTAAGCACATGTTCAGGAATAAAAGTGTCTTCTTCCATCTTGGAGTTGAATATATACTTAAGAGCCTCATGCATGAGCTGTTTAGACGGTTGTCCAAACATTCCCTGTAGGGACTCCATGATCTCACGCACTGAGACCATGGGCCTATGCTTCTTGGCCAAGACTTCAAAAAGACTTGCCAAGATATAGGCTCAGGCCTTCTCATTCACCCGTGTCCATGGCTCGTATGCCTCTCGAACTTTTCGAGTGGCATTCAGAGCTGGAATAGGAGGACAGACCTTCGTAATGGCAAACATGAGATCCTCGATGATCAGTATTGTCATGATCATGTGTTTCCATGTTGAGAAATTATCGCCAGTTAATTTTTCGGCGCTAAGTAAAGGTATTGTGGCTATGGCCATTTTTAAAAGATTGTTGCTGAAAAAACAAACAAAACTTTTATCAAATTTTGCTAAACCACATTTTAACCAATTAATTTTGCAAAACAGTTTCAAGTACCCTAAGTGTAAGACTTCTATTTTGCAATGATGCCCCAGTGAGGTAGGACAAACATCACCGGTGGGGTGATCAGATGCTATTTCACTGGGATGAGACCTTCTCAACTATTAGGCAAAACCAACTCTTGGAACTAAACCTAACAACCATCATTTCTTTGATCCAGAATTGTTAACTTTTAACAATTTCGCATAAGTGTGACCCCTCGCTTTCGGTGCCAGAGTCCCGCCCTAATGAGCCCACCGTAGGGAAGAAGCAGATTAGGACAAGAGACTAAGTAACCTTATCCTCTTATAGGAGATCAAATAAAGAAATGCGCAAAACTGTCATCTTATAGGGGGACAGTCCCAGGGTGCCTCGAGGTGATGCGTAGAATCTTTATTCAATCCAACGAGGGAGACCGAGGGGTATGTTGTCGCACCTCCCGCTCCCATTTACTATGAACACTCTCTCCATCCATCTTGATATTGACCTACCCAAACACCATCCTTTAGGGGGACACACCAAAGGTGCCACGAGGCTGAGGGTAGATCTCACGGTGTGGACTATATAGGAGAAACGTGAAAGGTTTAAGTGAAGCATCATATGCCCTAAGTACCTCCCACTGAATGTTTTACCTAGGGGTTCATTAACGTAGACAATCTGGCTAATGATTTTAGTCTAAGTCATCTTTTTAAGTCCACTCATAAACAACTTTTGTCTATGAAAAAAGAACAAGTTCAAGTAGTCACATTTAAACACTTTAATGGACTGTCTTAACTTGCATGCATGCATCAAATCTATCTAATTCACCTTTTCAGGTAAGTTCTCAGATAGGGGTATTACGTTTCCATCAACTTAAATACCCCAGCCTAGACAGAACTCGCCTTAGACAAAAGGTCTCTTATAGATAGATTTGCTACACTTTAACCTTTTATTAGTCAATTTAATCCTATTAAACTGATTAAAAGATTAAAGCCTAATGGTTGCTAATCATATTAGAACCATGATCTTAGGTCTATGTTATCCAAGTTTTAAACATTTTAAAACCATGAATTAAACCTAAGTGAGCATGCATTCTTTCTTATTGCTTTTAGTTCTACTTTCTCTTTAACCATTAAAAAGAAACAACTAAAAAATTACAATGCGCACAACTAGGTGTTTATAACGCTTATAATGAAACCTGTGTGTCATGCTTCATGCAATGTCCTATCATTACTATACATAACTTTTATATATGCATAATAACCAAGCAAACATGCTTTCCATACACCCTTATACTATAATAATTATAATATAAAGATGATGCATGTCAATGCTTTTTATGCATACATAAATATAACTCTTATATTATATGATGCATGGGCATGCTTTTTTACGTAATTAAATCATGCTTCTCTAAATTATAACATTTACAATAAAGAGATGATGCATGACCAATGCATAACCTAAGGTGGGATTTACTATATGTGCATACCATATGACATATAAATAACCATACATCTCATGTAAAAAACCAAGGATTAATGGACTAGGATGAAACTTTACAAAAACAGGAATGAAATAACTCTATCTTTTACATTTTTCATCGAGCAAACCGATTCACAGGAAAACTGGGTCTTAAACCACCAGCAAAACTCCATTGTTTAGTAAACGTTGCAGGTAAACGATCGTTTAGCGCACACTAGATGATAGCGCAAAAGCTAAACGATTGCTTAGATGACAACAAGGCTGCGAAACCTGATCGTCTAGGCGATTGCTTAATGCGGAAAAAGGTAAACGATTTACCGTGCGTTACTCCGAGATCGTTTAGTCAGTTACTAAGCGATGAAGCTTGCTGAGCTAAACGATTGCCTAGTGCGTGCGTGTGTTAAACGATACTCGAGCATCCGATACTCAGCGATCGCTTACCCCATCGTCTACATGATTCAATCAACCCTTGATCGTCTTCTTCCTCGAAGAACAACAACCCTTGCTCCGAACTTCTTCACGAACGACTCAAGACTCAAACCGACTCTGAATTACAAACTCGATAACAATTAATTGTGCCAAAAAATGCAGGGGCCTTTACAATTAACCGAAATTGCAAAAGAATTAAATCAAAACGAGGTAACATCCAGAAAACTCCATTAATATGCATATCCACAGAAAATTTAACAATTAAATAGAGAGTAGATATGCACCCACCGTGAATGTATATGCAATTCGTTGAATTAATGAAATTGGAGTATCAGAACCTGGCTTTGATACCAATTAAAGGAACTCTGATACCACAGTATCCATGACCGCGTTCGAATCTTTCCTATTTCATTGTGACCAAATTACTACACACACATTCTAACAAACAGATATGCATTTTAACACTATTTATAGGCATGCTTTAACAATTAAATAACAACAGATTGAGTAAACGTACCAGTTGAAGATTGTCTTCACTTCGAACTCAATCTAGCAGAAGCAACCGTCTACGGTCTTTATCGCCCAACAACACGATCATCTGCACGAATGACAACACATGAACAAGCAACAACCGGGGACGACACCACCACTTGAAGCCATTGGTATTCTCGGAGTTAGAATCCAAAGAGTGGACTTTGATGGAATTGGTAGAGGAAGGAGGAAAGAACGATTGTGTAGAATGACAAGTAAGTGGGAGATAGTAGGTGACTATCTATAGTCGGATGCTTATCGTTTATAGAAAGGTACATGATCGTGTAGGTTTTACTAAGTGATCATTTAGTAAACAGTAAGCAATCGTTTAGAAAACTTGGCATGCTAAGCGATCGTTTAGTGAAACTGAGCGATCGTTTAGAGAACGCGTGCGATCGTTTAATATGCAGGGTGTGCGATCGTTTAGGTGATAAGGCGCTATTGTATAGGCTCTCAGCTAAGCGATCGTGACGTTTCCACACCTTGAGTGACTTTTTTGAATTTTTTGCAAAATGAAACCAATTTTCATTTTATTCTTCTGTTACAATAATCAGAAATGATTTTCCCACTATCGCACGATTTAGGAGAAATTTTTAGCCAATTATCATATAACCGACTAATTAATTAATAAATGAATATAATCATATTATATTCTTAACCTATAGTTTAATATCATATACTACTATAGTAATTTCTCCTCTACTTGATATAAATCATATTTATATCTAATTTCCTAAAAAATAATGTATCTCATACATTTAGTCAATACATAATCGAACTCTCTCTTGTCAATTTAAACATTTCAAACTGACCCAAAAACCGATTCTCAACTTTATCCAAGCTACTAAGGAGACCCTATGGACCTGTGGCTTGAAGCTCCAAGGGTACGTGAATAGCTGACTAAACTCTTTAGCCACGAGATCCACCATCTGTTAACTGCCAGACATTCCACTAAATACCAATAGCCGAACTCTTCTTACCATAGATATATTTATGTGTCCATTGGATATAACTAATCATGAGTACGATGACCCTTCACAGATGCTTGTAAGTACAGATGTGCCAATTTACCGTTTTCCCCTTATAGTTATATCTCACTCCTTAAGTACCATTGATTCCTCTAATGAACAATACAACATAGTCCAACTATGTGCCACATTGTTTAAGCCCTGGAATCAGGCCTTAAGAGAGCTATCTATGTACTTGCCCTTACTTCGGGGAAGGAGTGAATTCCATCTTGTGTAGTTGAGTTCCCAGCTCCTAAATCAGACGAATCCCCAAAATGGTAGGTTTGAATCGGCAACCTGGCCACTCGCATCCATACAAATCAAAGGACCGCCCTGAATGGAAGGAGTTCCCAACTCACTCAGGATTGAGGTCATGTTACCTATGGTCATTCTAGTGAAGTGAAGTCTCTGTCATGAACAGTGTTATATAACGAGACGTTAACACTTTGTGGTCAGGTCTTATACAAACTCTTTGTATAGGATGCCCCCGCTCACATGTCACCTACACGAATAATCAGGATCAGACCATCTGTGACAAGTCACAACACTTGTTACCATTCCACAATGCGGGCCGCATTCGTAGCGTTACCAGGATAAGGTTTCCCTCATCTATCCATATACTACAGACCATTTTGGTTATCACTTAAGACATGATCCACTTATATGTCACCACATACATGCTTAAGTTACATACATATAACCAGGGATTTTATGTTTATTGGTTTGTGATAAAGCAAATAAAACATGCAACTGAGCAAAAAACAAGATGTGAAGTAAATATCATATATTATACAACACAAGCGTTCGTACAAACTGTTTACAAACTATAGGACACGAGACTTTAGGGCATCAACCCCAACAAGTGGGACTATGATCCATTGTTCATTAGAGGAATCAGTGGTGCTTAAGGAGTTAAATGTAACTATAGAGGCAAAATGGTAATTTGGCCCAGCTGTACTTACGAGCAATTTGTGAGGGTCATCGTACTGTTGATTGGTTATATCCAATGGACACAGAAATATATCTGTAGTGTGAAGAGTGCAGTTGTCGGTCTTTAGTAGAGTGCCCGATAGTTAACGGATGGTGGATAATGTAATTAAAAAGTTTAATTAATTATTCACGTACAGTTGGAGCTTCAAGCTACAGGTCCATAAGGTTCTCTGGTAGCTCAAAAGGATTTAGTTGATGATAAATTTTTTGGTTAATTTGAATTGTTCAAATAATAAGAAGAAATTTAATTATATATGATATAATTAAATTGATTCAATTATACATAATATGATATAATTGACATAACGTATTTAATACATTATAGTTTAATTGGAGGAATAAATATTTGAATGTGATTCAAATATATTTTCTATGAATGAGATTCATAGTTGTTAAATTTAATATAAATATGATTTATATTAAATGCCATAAAATAGAGAAAAAGAACTATAGTTTATATTATATTTGATGCAATATTAAAATTATAGGTTATAAATATAATATGATAAGTTGTTATCATATTTATTTATATTATTTATTATTTTGGGATAATTAATCCCTTTTTCTCTCTAACCACCTTAGTGGGTGATTAAGTGCTTTTTATGGAAAAATGGAATAAATGAAAACATAGTTTTTTCTTTTTTACCATACGAAACAAGTCTACACGACAAGAATATAGAGACCAAACGATTGAGGCTTCTTTGCTATACGATAATACTTATTCCTCAATCGTCTTTCTCCTTCAAACTTATAAACTCCCTTCTAACCAAAATAGTCAGAGCCCACAACTCTTGGGTTCTCACCCCAAGTATACCGAAGAATCCCAGTGGTTATGTCTACCTTTTGGTTCGTGATTTTCTTAAAGATGGTTTTTAAGTTTTTGTTGTTGTTTGAAAAGTTCGTGACTGTTCGAGGGTTGTACTAGAAGAAGTGTTATTCAAAGGTATAATCACTTGAACCCTTTTTGTTGTTTAAAAAATATGCTGTAATTTAACTTATAATGCATATTTTGTATGTTTGTTGTAAATTTATGTTTCCAATCTAAATGGAATTTGGACGATTTTCTTCTGCTCATCGATCTCCTTGTAAACGAGTTCCTTCAATTGGTATCAGAGCCAAGTTATAGTTCTGTACCAAATTCCATTTCTGTATTGAAATCGTTTACAGTTTTTGGTAGGTTTTAAGTTTTGCATTGCGTTTAAATGTTGAATGTATGTGGATGGTTGTTGATGGATGTTCAGGGTAGTAATCTCTATTTTGGCTTTCTGTTTACATTATAAAAGTTAATTTGTAAAGGCCCCTGCGTTTTTTGGGCATAAAACTTGCAATCGAGGCTGTATTTGTTTGTTTTTGAGTCGTTCGTTAAGCTTCAGATGTGAAGGTTGTAGTGTGTTTCAATGGAGAAGATGAAATGGTGGATGCATTATGTAGCTGGAGTTAAACAATCGTCTAGATTTTGCTATGAGTTCGTGTAGAATTTTCTATATGATCGTGTTGCATATGCTAAATGATCGCATTGCTAAATGCTAGGTGATCGTGTAAGGTTATTACACGATCGTGTTATGTTGGCTGCATGAACACATAGACGCTCGATGGGTAAATAATTGCACGGTATATGATACTCGACACAAGGCATGCCTGCTAAAAGATTGTGTAGACTATCATGCTCATCGCATAGTCAGTAGCTACACGATCGCATAGTATACGATGCTCAGCGCACGCTACTCGATCATGTAGACTATCATGCTCATCACATAGTCTTTAGCTACATGATCGCATGGTATGCGCTACTCGATGCACACTACACGATCGCGTGGACTTTCATGATCATCGCATAGTCAAAAGCTACGCGATCGCTTTTATATGATCGTCTATACTTGACGCACGTTACTCGATGATTATGAGTTTGCTACATGATCAAGCTGCAAGGCTTCAAAGCGAGTGGTTCAAGACCCGGTTCACTTGTTCTAAACTGATGGACTCATCTTTTGTAATAGTTTATCCTTTTCTTTTCCAGTTTTGAGATTTACTATCCTGGTCCATCAACTTTAATTAAATATGCATGTGTTGTATGTTTATTATATATGTCATAATGTATGTCATATAGTTTTAAAATCCACCATAGGTTATGCATTTATATTCATGCATCATTTTATATTATAAGTGTTATAATATATGTATATGCATGATTTAAATTATATAGCATGCTCATGCATCGTATAGTATAATGTTATAGTATATGTATGCATGCATTTATAGCATATCCATGCATCATTTATGTTATAATTGTTACAATATATGGTAGAATGATGTATGGAAGTATGTTATAAAATGATTCATTACCTTGTTATATAAGAAAGTAATGAATTGAGATTGCATGAAGCATGACACTACCTTAGATTAATTTATAAATGTTATGATTAACTAAAGTATGTCAAACATGCAATGAATGTTTTAATCATTTCATTTATTTATAATCGTTATAATTAAGTAAAATTAGAATTAAAATCAATAGTTAAGAGTTGCATGCAAACATTAGGTTATAATCATTTTCTAAAATTGTTTTAAAACATGATTGAGATAGTGTTGGGGTTTGTGCCCTAAAGTCTCGTATCCAGTAGTTTGTAAATAAATTTGTACAAACACTTGTGATGTATAATATAAATGGTATTTACTTCACTACTTGACTTTGCACATTTAGATGTTTTTTATTTTACCACAAACCAATAAACTTAATATCCCTAGTTATCTGTATGTAACTTAAGCATGTATGTAGTGACATACAAGTGGATCATGTCTTGAGTGATAACCAAAATGGTCTGTAGTATATGGATATAGGAGGGAAACCTTATCCTGGTAACACTACGGATGCGACCCGCTTTGTAGAATGGTCAGAAGTGTTGTGACTTGTCACAGATGGTCTGATCCTGATCATTCGTGTAAGGGACATGTGAACGGGGACGTCCTATATAAAGAGTTTGTATAAGACTTGACCATGAAGTGTTAACGTCTTGTTATATAACACCATTCATAACTGAGACTTCACTTCACTAGGATGATCATAGGTAACATGACCTCAATCCTAAGTGAGTTGGGAACTCCTGCCATTGTGGGTGGTCCTTTGATTTGCGTGGGTGCGAGTGGCCAGAACGCCGACTCAAACCTACCATTTTGGGGATTCGTCTGATTTGGGAGTTGGGAACTCAGCTACACAAGGTGGAATTCACTTCTTCCCCGAGGTAGGGGTAAGTAGATAGATAGCTCCCTTAAGGGTTGATTCTAGGGCTTAAACGATGTGGCGCCACGCACCTTCTCATGGCTCGAGAGGTGTTCACACATAGTAGGACTATGTTGTATTGTTTATTAGAGGGATCAATAGTACTTAAGAAGGAAGATGTAATTACAGGGGCAAAACGGTAAATTGGCCTATTGTAATTACAAGCATCTGTGAAGGGTCATCGTACTGATGATTGGTTATATCTAATGGACATAGATATATATCTATGGACATAGATATATTTTTGTCTTTAGTGGAGTGCCTGCAGTTAACGGATGGTGGATATCGTGACTAAAAAGTTTAGTAAGCTATTCACGTACCGTTGGAGCTTTGAGCCATAGGTCCATAAGGTCCCCTTGGTAGCTTAGATACAAGTTGAGAGTCAGTTTTTGGGTCAATTTGAAAAGTTCAAATTGACAAGAGGGAGTTCGATTATATATGATATAATTGAAAGAGTTAATTAAATATGATATGATTAACTTTATGTATGATATACATTAATTTGGAGGAAATTGGATATAAATATGATTTATATCTAGTAGAGGAAAATATTATAATTAATATATGATATTTATTATATGTTATGAATATGATGATCACATTCATTGGACGGTTATAAAGGAAATGGGAAGGCGCCTTTTCTGTTCTAAATAACGGATGAGTGCATTATAAATAGCTAATGGTGTGTTGATCTCGTGGTGCGCGGACATTCTGAAAAGATAGTATCATCGTTTAAAATCAGTGCCCATACGATAGTACCTGCACAATCGCTTAGATATATGATATTGCTAAGCGATCGCTTACCGATTATACCTGCGAAACCCGAACTTTCATTTTTCTACTTAAAACCAGAAATAAAAGGGATTAACTAAGTACAAAGTAGGAAAAAAATAAGTGTTTAAATAGATTTGTTAAGTAGCTTTGAAATAAGCCTTAACTAATAAAATGAGGTTAAGAATTGTGCGTTAGAGGTTAGGAAAATAGCTGAGTAGAAGATAATGCATTGGCCATTGGAATTTGAAAGGATATTTTGGTAGTGAAAGAGACTGAAGTATGGCCAAGAGGAAATTTTATGCGGGGTTAAGCATGCGGCAGCCGATGTTTGAGAGGTTAGTAAAGCATGCATTAGCCTCATAGTTGTGTGAACATAGGCACAAGGTGCTGAAGATGTGTGCGTGAATTGATCATGTATGCGGCGATGCTACACGATGATATGCGGCAGCACTACGCGCTAATGGTTTGCAGCAACACTATGCGTTGGTGTCATGCAGCGATACTATACGTTGGTGTTATGCGGCGGTACTATGCGTTGGTGGTATGCGGCAACAGTATTAGATGATGAGCTATGTGGTGATGAGACGAGCCATGGCAAGCGCATAGTGGAATGACTTGCATTGCTAAGGCTTGCAGTACAGAGGGTTGTTATGTGTTGACGATGTGCTATGCGTTGAACATTCGAGGGTATGTGAGCGCATAGGACAAGACTTGAGCAAAGAGTATGCGGTGGAAGAGGGTTGGTCATAATCGTAGATTGAGCGCATAAGGCGAAGGTAAGCCATGCGGTAGAGGGCATGCGGCTAAGGATGAGCCTTACGAGCATCTAGCATATGTGACCAAGTTGTGTTAATGGGTTGCACAAGGTAAGGTTGCGCTAATTGAAAATGGCATAACTGAGGAAAGTATGTCCCGAATAGGGAAAGGCGCTAGGCGACAATGGATGGAAGGGCATTATGCGGAGATTTAAAGGACACTGCAAGAATGCAAAGATAGGATGGACGCATGCGCTAAGGGGTGGTGTCCGGACGTAGGTATGTTATGCCAATTGGATGAATGAAAATGAAGTGAATGGAAACACTTGTGGTAGATGGGCGCATATGAGATTGAATGAATGCATTCCATGTCGTCATCTGGACATGTGGCCTATTGGGAAGAAATCTTAGGCCTTAAGCAAATAAGGTGGATGCACAGGAAGACATGCAAAGTTAAGCCTTAAGTGCTGGCTATGGAAGAGGAAGACACCTAAGGTTGCGTTGATATGAGGGTTGTGTTGATAATGTAGGGTAAAGACACATCAAGCAGAAGGTGGAAGAGGCTGGGAGTTGGCAGGGTGCGAGAAGTACACCTGGTTATGATCAATGGAAAAGGTGTCGGACAAAGGAGAAGGGTTAGACGCCTATAAAAGGGGCAGAGCGCCTCACTTCAATCCAAAAATCAGTTAAGTACATAAAAACCACAAAGAAAGGAAAGAATAAGAGATATTTGAAGGAAGGAAGGCATTGTTCGAGCGGAGGTACAAGCAAAGGTGCCGAAGGGAACAGGGTTGTAAGGGCAGACGTATAAGCTAACTTCAAACAAGAAGCTTTTCCAAACTACTAGTGCAAATCAGGTGATTTTTAGACCAAAAGTTTCTAGATTAAATGTAGATTCAGTGTGAGGGTTGCCTTGATAAAATTCTAAGGCTGTCAAATTCAAGGAAAATCGAGAGATGCTCACCAGTGAGGAAACAGTCAAGCCAGAAGGAATAAACTTGAGACTCGGAAATTTTGCCAAGGAATTTCAAGGCGAAACTTTAAGGTAATATATTCAAGACATTTTCACACACTTTTGAAGAAGGGAATGTCTTGAGATAAGGCTCGAAAGAGTGAGTAATCTAAGCTTAAATCCTGAAACAGGGTCGAGCGAAGGAACAAGGGAAACTGGGTGAACTGGGAAGAAAGATCTCAACAGGTCACTGTGAGTGGTTTCTTCTTTTACTCTTTTAAGCATATTTTGAGTTGATATGTTGTATTTTATGTTATGAGATGAGTATGACGTTGAGATGGTCAGGGGGTCTGTGGACCTAGAGCCTGAGCCCAAGATAAATCCTTACAGGATGGTCAGGGGATCGATGGGTCTAGTTCCTGAGCTTGTGGGATGGAAAAACCTTGAATGGGATGGTCAGAGAGCTGACATGCCTAGCTTTTGAGCCCATGAAAGGGAGAACTATTTGCACATAGGTTGATATTTTTAGATATGAATATTAACTATCTACCGTGTGTGTAGGTAGGTTTGTGAAAAGCTTCATAGTATGGTGGAGGTTTGCATGGGAACCTCGTGATAATACTTGTGATCTGTAAAAGACTTGTGTTTGTAATTCCATTCACTGAGCTTTGAAAAGCTCATGGTTTGTTTCTGTGTTTCTCTTGCAGGTAGCTAACGAGTCTAGGTTGCGGTGTTTGTCAAGGTCTGCCATAAGTTTAGAAGTAGTATTAAATGAGATGGGTAGTCGGGGTAGTGTCTCGCTTGTAAATGTAACTTGAATGTGTAAACTAGTTTTAAATAAAGCATGTAAGACATTTCCGCTGCTGTATGTAAATAAGGTTATAAAAGGAAACTAGTAAGATAATGTCAATAAGTGGTAGCTTTAGTTAATATCATGCCTCTCCTTGGGCTTGGGGCGGGGTGTGACAATACTTTAGCGCGTTATTATCTAAACGACCGTTTACCTTTTTCCTAAGTGATTGTTTAGCTCCTAGTATTTACTAAACAATCGTATAAACGATCACTTAGCTTTTCCTACACGATCTTTTGGACGATCGTTCACCCTTTTCCTACATGATCGTTTACAGGATCACTGACGTTTTCCTACACGATTGTTTAGACGATCGCTTACTTTTCCTACACGATCGTATACTTCACCTAAACGATCAAGCATCCTGTCTATGTGATAGAAGACCTATTCTCCCATTTGCTTGATCGTTATGTATGGTCTCTCTTCCTCATTCTCTCTACCAAATCTGAACAACACCACACTTTGGATTCTCATTCCAAGAATACTGAGGGCTCTAATTGGTGTTGTCTTCTCCATTTCCTTCTGTTCGAGTGGTGATTGTTCGAGGTAGACGGTTGGTTTTCAGACTCGCTATGAAGAAGAAATTCTCATCTGGTATGATTTCTTGATCTCTTTAGCATTATGAATGCATATTAGTATGTTTTGAATGTATATGCGGTAATTCTATCACAATGAACTGGGGACTTGTCTGATCTGGGAACTGGGAACTCAATCCATAGGATGGATTTCACTCTTTTCCCAAAGTAGGGATAAGTAGAGAGATTGCTCCCTTAAAGGCTGATTTCGGGGCTTGAACATAGTGGCCATTACTTTTCTTTGGAAGAGAGGACTTAGTCATAGTAGGACTATGACTTATGTTCATTAGAGGGATGAGTGGTACTTAAAGAGACAAATGTAACTACAGGGGCATAACGGTTATTGGCCCAGCTGTACTTACGAGCAATCTGTGAAGGGTTTTCGTACTGCTGATTGGTTAAGATGGACACATAATATATCTGTGGTAAGGAGAGTTTAGCTATTGGTCTTTAGTGGAGTGTCTGGCAGTTAACGGATGGTGGATCCCGTGACTAAAGAGTTTAGTAAGTTATTCACGTACCATTTGAACTTTGAGCTACAGGTTCATAAGGTCCCCTTGGTAGTTCAATGGATTCAGTTGAGGATCAGTTCTTGGTGTTGATTTGAAATGTTTAAATTGACAAGAGGTATTTTGATTATATATAATATAATCGGTTTGATGTATGAGATACATCTAATGGACGATGGATGTAAATGAGATTTACATTAAGTACTATGGAATAGAAAAAGAACTATGGTTTATATGTTTCATGAGATGAAATATTAAAACTATAGGTTATAACCATAGTATGATAAGTTGGTTATCATATGTTTATAATAATATTAATTATTGGATAATTAATTCTTTTTCTTTTAAATAACCAAAGTAGTGGATGGTTATTGAATCATGGTAATCGTGAGTTTAAAAGGGAAATGCTTTTCCTATTTTGAAAATAAGTTTTACAAATGCTAAAAAGTTGTTTTTGAGATTTTTCTCTCCGCGCAAAAGAAACTCATATAGTCGTCATGTAAATACGAATTTACTAAACAACGGCTGGGCGAGCTAAACGATCGTGCAGTGGCGAGCTAAACGATCATGTAGTATTTACTAAACGATCGCATAGTTTTGCTAGACGATTACTGGCCCAAAGTAAACGATCATGTAGAGTCTGTAGGCAACAGATCGAGGAATAGCTTTTGCTAGATGATCCCTTAGCTTTATTTAAACACTTGGGCATCGACCTATACGATAGGTCTCAACCATCTCCCATTTGTTCAGTCATGTATACGATTGGTGTTTCCTCCGTTCGTCTGCCTCATACCAAGTTCGTACAGAGCCCACCCTCTGGATTCTCAGACCGAGAATACCAAGGTCGCCTTGTTTGTGGTGTCAGACTCAACTTGACACCGTCGAGGTTTTGTGGAGGCTGTTCGTGGTGCTGTGGAGGCCGTTCGTTGAGGATGAGCGTGAAGTGTTTGTGCTGTGTTCGTTTATGTGTCGCGGTCGTGTAGATCGAGCATTCGTGGTTGCTGTTGATCGAGCAGTCGTGCAACGGAGCATGGAGATGCATCTTCATATGTGCATAGAGTTTTACTTTCTGTGCATTGTAGTTTTTCATGCTGTAATTCCTCTGTATGAATTGTATAACCGCTTGTTTGAAGTCGACTGTAAATATATGTTCATTCATGATTGTAATTTGGAATAGTCTTGTCCCGCTGCTCATGGAAATCTCTGATTTCCTTCAGTTCTGTCTAGGCTGAGGAACTTAAGTTAATTGAAACGTCGCACTTCTACTTGGGAACCTACCTGGAAAGGTGAATTAGATAGATTTGTTACATACATGAAAATTTGATTAAAGTCTATTAAAGAGTTCAATGAGACTTCAATCAAAATTATTTAATCATAAAAGACAAGTGTGTTTTTTAGCAAATTAAATGTTTACTTAGTTAAAATCAATAGCCGGGTTTTTCCTAAGTTAATTGACCCTAGGTAAAACACTCAGTGGAAGGAAAATGAGGTATATGATATTTCATTTATCCTCTACACGTTTCTTCCTATAAATTCACACCGTGAGATCTACACTCGACCTCAAGGCAGTATGGGTGTCCCTCTACGAGTGGCATCTGGATAGGTTAATAACAAGGTGAATGGAGAGAGTGTTTATAGTAAGTGGGAGCGAGACGTGACAGCACATCCCTCGGTCTCTCTCATTAGGTTAAATAAAGTTTTCATGCATCACCTCGTGGCATTATGGGTGTCCCCCTAAAGGATGGCAGTGTTGCATGACGCTTTATTCAATCTCTAGAAATAGATAGGGTTGCTTTAGTTTCATGTCCCAATCGATTTTTCCCTTCAGTTGGCTCATTGGGGCGGAACTCTAGAACCTAAAATGAGGGGTTACACTTACAAGAATTGTTAAGTAAGTTAACAGATTCTGGACCGAACAATGGTGACTGTTAGTCGCAATAACAAGGTGTTGTTTCAGTCTAATGATTGAGAATGTCTCATTTCAGTGAACGGACACTTGATCAACCTACGGTGACTTTTGTCTTGCCTCACTGAAACATCATTGCAAAATTAGATATCACTTAGAGTACATTAAAGTTTTTCTAAAATTGATTGGTTGTATGAATGGTTTAATGCAAAGTAAAGTAATTGTAAATAGCTTGTTCTATTTTAGCAATTAATTATTATGGCTACCGCTACATTAAACTTGCTCACCGTGGATAAAGTAACGGGTGAAAATTACACTAGTTGGAAAAACACAATCAACGCAATACTCATCATCGATTATCTTTGTTTTGTCTTCATGGAGGACCTCGAAATGTTTGGGAAGCTTATGGGCGTTGGACACGGGCAAACAATAAAGCCCGAGCATATATCTTGGCAAGTCTTAATGAAGTCTTGGCCAAGAAGCATGAGCCCATGCTCACAGCCCGTGAGATCATGGAGTCCCTGAGGGGAATGTTCGGAAAACTATCCGCACAGCTCAGGCATGACACTCTGAAACACATCTTCAATGGCTGTATGCAAGAAGGGGCATTTGTTCGAGAACATGTTCTCAACATGATGGTCCACTTCAACATGGTGGAGATGAATGGGTCTAGCATCGATGAAGCCTGTCAGTTAGCTCATTTTGGAATATTTATCTGAAAGTTTCCTACATTTCCGTAGTAATGTTGTTTTGAACAGGATTGATTACAATCTGACCACTCTACTCAATGAGCTACATACCTTCCAATCCTTAATGAAAAGTAAGGAATAGAAGAGTGAAGCAAAAGTTGCTTCATCTTCTAAGAAGTTCCATAGAGGTTCGATCTCTGGGACTAAGTCTGTATCTTCTTTGCCCGGCAACAAAAAGTGGAAGAAGAAAAAGGGTGGAAAAGGGAAAGCTAACCCTGTAATTGCTGCTCAAACAAGCAGAAGACCAATTAAGGCTGCAAAGGGAATCTGTTTCCATTGCAACCAAATAAGGTTTCCATTGCAACCAAATGGGTATTGGAAGAGGAACTGGCCCAAATACTTGGCAGAAAAGAAGAAGGCCAAGCAAAGTAAATATGATTTACTTGTATTGGAAACCTGCTTAGTGGAGAATGATGATTATGTCTGGATTATAGATTCTGGGACCACTAACAACGTTTATTCTTCATTTCAGGCAATCAGTTCCTAGCGGCAACTAAATGCTAGTGAGATGATGATGCGGGTTGGAACTAGGCATGACGTCTCAGCTGTGGCTGTGGGAGGTCTCCGATTGACTTTATAGAACAAATTTCATATTTTAGAAAATGTACATGTAGTTCCTGATTTTAAAAGGAACCTTGCTTCTGTAAAATGTTTGATTGAACAATCTTATATTATCAACTTTCTTTTAAATAAAGTGTTCAATTCTAAGAATGGTGTTGATATTTGTTCTGCAAAATTGGAAAATAATCTTTATGTGCTAAGACCGTTAGCAACTAACACTCTCCATAACACAAAAATGTTTAAGATTATAATAACTCAACATAAAAGGCTTAAACTTTCTCCTAAAGAAAATTTCCAACTTCGACATCTAAGACTAGAACACATCAATCTCAATAGGATTGAGAGGTTGGTGAAGAATGGACTTTTAAGTGAGTTAGAAGAAAATTCTTTACCTATCTATGAGTCTAGCCTTTAAGGCAAAATGACTAAAAGTCCTTTTACTGGAAAGGGTCAAAGGGCCAAAGAACCTTTAGAGCTAATATAATCAGACCTCTGTGGTCCGATGAATGCAAAGTAAGTGAGGATATGAATATTTATCAACTTTACTGATGATTATTCAAGATATGGGTATATTTATTTAATGCAACATAAGTCTGAATCTTTTGAAATGTTCAAAGAGTTCAAGACTGAAGTTGAAAATTCATTAAATAGAACGATTAAAACATTTCAATCTGATCGAGGTGGGAGTTCATGGATTTAACATTCCAGAACTATTTGATAGTGTTGGGGTTAATGCCCTAAATTCTCGTGTCCTATAGTTTGTAAACAGTTTGTACGAACACATGTGTTGTTAATATATGATATTTACTGCACGTCTTGTATTTTTGCTCAGTTTCTTGTTTTATTTGCTTTACCAAAACCACTAAACATAAAATCCCTGGTTGTCTGTATGTGACTTAAACATGTATGTGGTGACATACAAGTGGATCATGGCTTGAGTGATAACCAAAATGGTCAGTAGTATATGGATATAGTAGGGAAACCTTATCCTGGTAATGCTACGGATGCGACCCGCTTAGTGGAATGGTCACAAGTGTTGTGACTTGTCACAGATGGTCTGATCCTGATCATTCGTGTTGGGGACATGCGAGTGGGGGCGTCCTATACAAAGAGTTTGTATAAGACCTGACCATAAAGTGTTAACGTCTCGTTATATAACTCCGTTCATGATAGAGACTTCACTTCACTAGGATGACCATAGGTAACATGACCTTAATCCTGAGTGAGTTGGGAACTCCTACCATTGAGGGCGGTCCTTTGATTTGAATGGGTGCAAGTGGCCAATTCACCGATTCAAACCTACCATTTTGGAGATTCGTCTGATTTGGGAGCTGGGAACTCAGCTACACAATATGTAATTCACTCTTTCCTCGAAGCAGGGGTAAGTAGATAGATAGCTCCCATAAGGGCTGATTCCGGGGCTTGAACGATGTGGCGCCACACACCTTTTCTTGGCCCGAGAGGTGTTCAGACATAGTTAGACTATGTTATATTGTTCATTAGAGGAATCAGTGGTACTTAAGGAGTGAGATGTAACTACAGGGGCAAAACGGTAATTTGGCCTAGCTGTACTTACGAGCATCTGTGAAAGGTCATCGTACTCATGATTGGTTATATCCGATGGACACATAAATATATTTGTGGTAAGAAGAGTTCAGCTGTTGGTCTTTAGTGGAATGCCTGACAGTTAACGGATGGTGGATCTCGTGACTAAAGAGTTTAGTCAGCTATTCACAGACCGTTGGAGCTTCGAGCCACAGGTCCATCAGGTCCCCTAGGTAGCTTGGATAAAGTCAATTAGATATAAATATGATTTATATCAAGTAGAGGAGAAAATACTATAGTAGATATGTGATATCAAACTATAGGATAAATATATAATATGATTATATTAATTAATTAATTAATTGATTAATTATATGATAATTAATCCAAAATTCACGTTTGGACGTTGGTTAGTGCGATTCGTCGGTTATTGTAACTGATGTATTAAAATGAAAAGTGTTTTCATTTTTGAATCGTTCGTTGTTCAATCGTCCCAAAAGAATAGAGAAAGGCACTCGTTGTTAAGAATAGTAAATGACCGCTTACGTAAAACGAGAGCCTATACGATAGCACTCTCCGCCTAAACGATCGTCTAGCTCGCGCCTTAACGATCGTACACTGTCGCCTACACGATCGCATAGCTTCTCTAAACGGTCGTATAGTGTGTCGATTTAGCTAAATGATCGTATAGTAAATCCTACACGATCGTGTAGCTCCTCCTAAACGATAAGCATTTTTGCTATGCGATAGCGTTTTCTTCCCTCCCACTTGCTTGTCACCTACACGATTCATGTTTCCTCTTTCCTCTACTAAATTCACCAAAGACCACCCTTTGGGTTTTTACTCCGAGAATACCTGGGGATCTTTAGTGGTGGTGTCATCTCCACGGTGTTCGTGTGTTCGTGCGATTGTTCGTGCTGCTGTCGTTGACGCTGCCACTGGCCGTTGGTAGATTGTTTGGAGGTTTTTTGTTGCGTTGGAGGTCCAAAGTGTGAAGAACGTCTTCAAATGGTATGAAACTCTCTCCCTTGTTATTTATCTTGTTCATAGCATGCCGTTAATTAAATTTTGTTTGCATATCTGTATGTTTTGAATGTATAATGTGTATTTCGGTCACGGTGAGATCAGAGCAATCCGAACGCGCTCATGGAACTCTTAGATATGAGATTCTTCAGATAAAACATGGAATAGTATCCCAAATCTCAGCACTTGGTACACCTTAGTAGAATAGTGTATTAGAAAAGAGAAATCGAACCCTGTTGGACATGGTTTGGTCAATGATGAGTTACGCTTTCTTACCTGACTCGTTTTAGGGTTGTGGAATAGAGATTGCAGCATACATCCTGAACTGTGTTCCATCCAAGAGTTCTGCTATAACATCTTTGGAATTATGGAATGGTCGTAAAGCTAGTTTATGCCATTTCAGAATCTGTAGTTGCCCAACACATGTGCTTGAGGCTAATTCTTAGAAATTAGAACCATGTTCAAAATTGTGCCTATTTATAGGCTACCCCAAAGAAACGAGAGGTGGATATTTCTTCAATCCTAAAGAAAACAAAGTGTCTGTATCGACAAACACTACTTTTCTTGAAGAAGACCAAATAAGGGAGCACAAGCCTCGAAGTAAGATGTGTTGAATGAAATTTCTAAAGAAACTACTGAATCTTCAACAAGAGTTGTTGAAGAACCTAGTACTTCAACAAGAGTTGTTGAAGTAGGATCATCCAGTAGGTTAAATCCACTTAAAGTGTTGAGGGAACCTCGACATAGTGGGAGGGTTGCAAACCCACCTATTCACTATATGGGTTTAACAGAAATCCTGGCTATGGTAGCTGATAGTGAATTTGAGGATCCATTGTCTTATAAAAAGGCAATGGAGTATATTGACAAAGACGAATGGATCAAAGTGATGGATCTCGAAATGGAGTCTATGTACTTCAATTCTATATAAGATCTTATGGTAGCTGATCCATTGTCTTATAAAAAGGCAATGGAGTATATTGACAAAGACGAATGGATCAAAGTGATGGATCTCGAAATGGAGTCTATGTACTTCAATTCTATATAAGATCTTATAGATCAACCTGACGGGGTTAAACCTATAGGTTATAAATGGATCTACAAGAGGAAATAGGGTGCTGTTGGGAAGATGCAAACTTTCAAGGCTAGATTAGTGGTAAAGGGTTATACCAAGTTGAGGGAGTTGAATATGAGGAGGCTTTCTCACCTATTGCCATGCTTAAATCTATCAGAATATTCCTGTCCATTGCCTCATATTATGACCATGAGATTTGGTAGATGGACGTTAAGACTGCCTTTCTAAATGACAATCTTGAGGAGACCATTTACATGAAGCAGCCCAAGGGATTCATAACCCAAGGTCAAGAAAAAAAGGTTTGCAAGCTTAATCGGTCCATTTATGAACTGAAGGAAGCTTCTCGATCTTAGAACATAAGGTTTGATACTGTGATCAAATCTTATGGCTTTGATCAAATCGTTGATGAACCTTGTGTATACAAGAATCATCAACAATTCAGTAGTTTTTCTAGTATTATATGTAGATGATATCCTACTCATTGGGAATGATGTAGGTTTACAGACTGAGATTAAGAACTAGCTTGTGACCCAATTTTAAATGAAAGGTTTGGGAGAGGCTCAATTTGTTTTGGGTATTTAGATCTTTAGAAATCGAAAGACCAAAATGTTAGCTCTGTCTCAAGCATCGTATATTGACAAGATACTTGTCAAATATTCGATGCAGAACTCCAAGAGAGGCTTATTGTCTTTCAGGCACGGAGTTACATTGTCTAAAGAACAGTGTCCTAAGACACCTCAAGAGGTTGGGGAAATGAGACAGATCCCTTATGCATTGGCTGTAGGCAGCCTAATGTATGAGATGTTATGTACTAGACTTGACATTTGCTGTGTAGTAGGGATAGTCGGTAGATATGAATCTAATCTAGGATCAGATCATTGGACCACCGTTAAAAACATCCTCAATTATCTACGGAGAACGATGGACTACATGCTAATGTATGGTTCTAAAGATTTAATCCTTAGGGGATATATGGACTCTGATTTTCGGGCTGATAAGGATTCTAGAAAATCCATATCAGGATCTGTGTTCACTTTTAACGGAGGGGCAATAATCTAGAGAAGCACCAAGCAAGGGTGCATCGCTGACTCCACCATGGATGCCGAGTATGTAACATTTTTGTGCAGCCGCGAAGGAAGTTGTTTAGCTTAGAAAATTCTTGACTGATCTGGAAGTTGTTCCAAACATGTCAAAGCTCATCACACTTTATTGTAATAATAGTGGTGTTGTGGCTCATTCCCGAGAGCCTAGGAGTGAAAGCGCGAGAAGCATATAGAGTGAAAGTATCATCTCATCCAAGAGATTGTGCATCGAGGGGACGTGATCTTCACGCAGATGGCTTCAAAGCACAATGTTACTGATCCATTTACAAAGACCCTTATGGCTAAGGTGTTTGAAGGCAACCTGCAGAGCATGGGTCTAAGGGATAGGCCACGTCTAGGCTTGGGCAAGTAGGAGATTTGTACTGGGCATGTGTTATGTCGTGGTTTATTATTTGTGTACTTTGTATTTTGACTATAATGTACACCCCACTAGCTTTAGGTCAAGTGAGAGATTGTTAGAGTTGATGTCCTAAATCTCGTAGGGTCCTATACTTTGTAAATGTTTTGAACAAACTCATTATTTATTTAATAAAATATATGATATTTTATTTCATTTTTTAGTTGCATTAACCACAAACCAATGAACCAACATCCAAGGTTATCGTTGTAACTTAAACTTGTATGTGGAGACATATAGATGGATCATGTTTAAATGATAACCTAAATGGTCTGTAGTATATGGATAAGGCTGGATACCTTATCCAGGTGACCTTACGAGTATGACCTGCTTTGTAGATATTACAAATGTTGTAAAGTGCTACAATTTATTTGATCCTAATCATTCATGTATTAGACATGCGAACGGAGTTATTCTACACAAAGAAGTTTGTATAAGACCGAACCACGAAATGTTTAGTCTCATTATATAACGTGGTTCATAATAGAGACTTAGATTTCACTAGGATAACCATAGGTTGTTAGGATTGGTGTCTTAATTCTCCCGGAGTCTGGTAATTTGTAAACTTTGTGCACATTGTTATTAATAAAATAAGAGTTATTTTATTTGCATTTACTCATATCCAATAAACATACATTCGTGGTTATTGTATGTAAACTTAAGCATGTATATGAGATATACAAGTGGATCGTGCCTTAAGTAATAGCCTAAAAGGTTTGTAGTATACGGATTAAGGAGGGATATCTTATCCTGGTGACACTACGGATACGACCTACTTTGTAGAGGTTTATAAGTGTTGTGAACTACTACGGAGGTCTGATCCTGGCCATTCATGTGGAGACATGCAAACGGGGGTGTCCTATACAAAGAGTTTGTATAAGACCGAACCAAGAGATGATTCGTCTCTTTATATAACGCCGTTGATAATTGAGACTTACATCTCACTTAAATGACCGTAGATGACATGACCTTAATCTTGAGTGTTTTGGGAACTCCTGCCTTTGAGGGTGGTCCTTTGATTAGTATGGGTGAGAGTAGCTAGATTGTCAACTCAACAAGCCTACCTTTTTGGGGATTTATCTGATTGGGGAACTGGGAACTCAATTACACAAGACAGAATTCACTTTTTCCCCAAATCAGGGGTAAGTAGATAGATTGCTCCCTTAAGGGATGATTTCAGGTCTTGAACATAGTGGCTACATCCTCTCTTTGGAAGAGAGGACCCAGTCATATTAGGACTATGACTTATTGTTCATTAGAGGAATCAGTAGTAGTTAAGGAGTTAGATGTAACTATAGGGGCAAAATGGTAAATTGGCTCAGCTGTACTTACGAGCAATCTGTGAAGGGTTATCATACTATTGATTGGTTGATATGGACACATAAATATATATAGTGAGAAGAGTGTAGTTGTCAATCTTTAGTGGAGTGCCCGGTAGTTAATGGATGGTGGATCTCGTGACTAAAGAGTTTAGTCAATTATTCACGTATCGTTGGAACTTCAAGCTACAGGTCCATAAGGTCCCTTTGGTAGCTCAATGGATTCAAGTTGAGAATCAGTTCTTGGAGTTAGTTTGAAGTTTTCAAATTAACAAGAAGAAATTCAATTATATATGGATAATTGGTGTGATGTATAAGATACATCAGATGGAGGATTAATGTAAATATGATTTACATTCAGTACCATAAAATAGAAAAAGAACTATGGTTTATATGTTTGATGAGATGAAATATTAAAACTATAGGTTATAAATATAATATGGTAAGTTGGTTATCATATTTATTTATAATATATTAATTATTTGATAATTAAATCTTTTTCTATAATAAGTGATTGAGTGAGAGGTTATTGATGGTTTTATGGTAACCGTGAGATAAAAGAAAAATTGTTTTCCTAAAACGAGAGTTGCCTCATTCGAAAATAACTCACACGGATAAGCTATCAAGTGAAAGTGTTTCACTAACCGATAGCTAGCAGATACTAAACGATCATGGATCTTTGATTAGTTCATCACCTGATCGTAGCTAAATGATCGT